>NC_064617.1:893800645-894103675 GCF_023898315.1 Schistocerca nitens
TGCAAAATGGTGGAGGTTCCCTGATGTTTTGGGGTGACATTATGTGGGGCCGACGTACTCATATTGACCTGAAATACTTTATAATTATAAATCATGAGAACTGTAACTCTAAAAAGATTCTCTGACAACGGAGATATACAAACAAGTAAATGAAGTAGAGTAAATTGTGTAATATCAATCACGGGGTAGGTTCCGCTAGTGGTCATGGAAGGCGCTGTAATGGCTGTACGATACGTGAATGCCATTCTCCGACTGGTAGTGCAACAATATCAGCAGCACATTGCCGAGGCATTCGTCTTCATGGACAACAGTTCGCATCCACATCGTGCACGTCCTTTGAATGACTTCAGGATAACGACATCGCTCGACTAAGGTGGCCAGCATGTTCTGTAGTCATGAACGCTATCGAACATGCCTGGGTTAGATTGAAAAGGGCTGTTTATCGAAAGGAATGATTTGCGGCAGCTGCGCTGCAGCAGCGTTTACTGCGAACTCCACAGCTTGATTCTCCGTAAAACCCAGCAACCGCCCGATATTGTGCTCTCTACCAAAATACAGCCTATGGCGTGTTCTCTGAATTTCGACTCTGTTAAGCGTACTATTCGGTTTAATCTTTAAATTATCAGCACTGAATGACTCTTTATATCTTTCCCTGAATTGTCTAGACTACACTGGCGTGTGGGATTGGTCAACGTGTTAATTTCACAGTATTTCTCAAAGTACAGTATGTTGTTTTCACATGTAACGTTTGTAGTTAAAAATGACGAAAAAAAACTAACCAGTCCTACTTTTGTAAACGCATCTCTTATACGTATGTTGAGTCTTTTCTCTTAAGTCCAAGACTTACCACTGAGTTCAATAATTCTGTTCATTTATTATTATTATAATAAATGGCGACTGATTGGGAGCCAAAAATCAGAATTCTTGAAAAGAAACAGGAAGAGAAATATGGTGAACTTTTACCTAATTCTATTCGTTGTGCAATAATAGACCCAAGTGGCTGTGGGAAAACAACGTTAGTGATTCACAATTGTATCTTAGCGCCAGAATGTGGAACTGGAAAAAAAATTAACCACCTGTATGTTTACTCTAGAAGCTTAGATCAGCCTAAATATAAAGAATTTATAAAAGCATGCAAAGGAAGTGAAGATAAACAAAAAAAATTACTTCTGTTATCAGCAACACTGATGAAATTATTCCACTAGATGAATGTATAGAAAACTCCGTTGTTGTTTTTGACGACCTCAATCTTGAAAATCAAGATATAGTCAGAGAATACTTTACCAGAGGACGACATAAGAACATTGACTGCCACTGTTTGGCACAAACGTACTCCAAAATTCCTAAGCAGTTCGTGAGAGATAACCTTAATTTTATCAACATTTTTAGGTAAGATGAAACAAATTTAAAGCACATCTACGAAGAATTTGTGGGTGGAGATTTTAAGTGGAAAGACTTCAGAGAAATTTGCATTAAATCTTGGAACGAGAATTTTGGCTTTATGACTATTGATATGACTCGGAAATCGAATTCAGGCAAATACAGAGATAAAATTAAAACGTTTATCAGATTTTAATGGATCAAGATCCATTAAAAAAATGACACTGTTTTATTCACCCAGCTACTGTGTGAGCTATCAAAACCTAGCCACTCCACATAAACTTTATCACCTTTCTTAATCAACACTTTTTCCACGCGATAAACATCTGAGTATTTCGTCTTCTGTATTTCCTGCTCGTAGAAGCTTCCTTTAATTTCGTTACCACTCATATCCTTCAGCTTATATGTAGGCGGATTTGTGTTGCAGACATCAACGACTTCAAATAATTTAGTAGACCAATTTGCTGTGTAATCTTCCTCGACCAAACCCTTCATTTTGCTGATTCTCACCTTATCACCTGGATCGTACTTGGGTGATTCGTCTCTGATTCCACCGCTTTCTGCCGTAGCAAATCAGTTACATCTACAGGTTTTATGATTGTTGAGCTATCAACTTTGGCAGTAGGTCGACCCACCTGTAATTACATTGAAGTGCAAACTGTTTTCACATTTTTTGTTTCTTTGAGTGTTCGGTTAAACCGCTCAACGACTGACGCGTTAATCTCTGAAAAAGTAGAGTAGTGACTTATGTTTTCAAGCTTCATCAGCTCCCTAAAGTGTTTGTTGCAGTAATCTTTACCGTTATCTGTCTGCGAATGTTTTGGCTCTCTTTCTGCCAATACATGTTTGAAAGCACTAGTAACGTTTTCACCAGATTTATCTTTACCAGGAATCGCCCAAATATATTTCGAGAACACGTCTGTCACAGTTAACAAACACCGCATATTTTTATTGATTTTGATATGTTCTTGAAGTTGCCAGAATCCATCTCAACCGAGTCAGCTTGCCACAAATAGTCTATACAAATTGCTGTAACAGCTCTCTGCGGGGAGTTCTTTCTCATCGGTTTGTGCTGCTCGTTCACAATTTCTTCACGAATATTTCACAGTCGACCACTTCATTTTTTTTTCTTTTACACAGTTGCTCTTTCTCTTACACTTTTCACAATTACCCTCGATTCTGGCTCCACCATTTTTTGTGGTAACCGTCTGCGGGTGAACTGTAGCTATAAATCTGTGGTACCTCAAGCACCAAATATCCTTATCGTCGTCATTCATTTATAATTACTTGCATCTTCCTCTCTAGCGCATCAATCCTGCCTTTCATGTTGTTTATCTCTAAGTCATTATTGCTGTAGTATTCGCCGAGCTCAGCTTTGCTCGCTTGGTTATTCAATAGTGTGAGAATTCTTGTGTACTCAGCTTTGCTCACATAATCACCAAAGAATTTCTCCAAGTCCTTTTTGCTCGCGTAGTTATTTAATTGCTTTTCTAAATATCTTTCGGTAACTATATCAGGGACATCTATAGGGACTTTTACATTTACTAATATGTTATCTTTGAAGTCAATATAACCTTCCGTTATTTTAAAAACGCTATTTAATTCCTTTCGAGATTGTTCAGCCTCACCTTCGATTTTTGAAGTTAATTCTCTCAAGTCAGCTTTACTAGCAGTCGATATTAGTCGCTTATAAATTGTTTGATTTTTGAAGCTAATTCTCCCAGGTCAGCTTTCCTAGCAGTTGATTCTAGTTGCTCCTTAACCCCGTCTTTTATCTTGTTTCCAAATACATCCATTTATTTTAACGAGAATCTTATCAAACGACCACCCGTCTGTAAACAGCTTCAAGATCAGCAAACATAGGTGGCCACATATAAACTGATCCAAATTTTGAACCCTCTATGCGTTGTAAAACAAGTCATCTCAGCCTAGATAGTTCTGTAACGCTTGTAGAATATCGCCACCAACGAGTTAAACACAAAATTGTCCCCGTCATTCTTGAAGTAACATGTCCAGTGAGTGCCTACGTAATCAGACGTGTCTAGATTAACTTTTGCTGATTTTTGCGGTAGTTCATCGATCATAAAGACACCTTTAAAATTCGCAATTTTCATTTGCTTTACTAATTTTTCTATCAAATCTGTTTAACGGATGGCTATACTTTTGCATCTTTTTTTTTTTTTTTTTTTTTTTTTTTTGTAAGGTATTATTTCTTAGGGCAAACTTGCCCAACTTTTCTTTTCTCCATTTCTAGGATATATCTCTTCTGTTCTGCCAACTCTGCATCTCCCATCGTTTTTTGTGCACAGCGCTCGTAATTGCTGCGGCCCCACTGCCCAACAATCCTATTGCACCTAATGCAGCTAGAATCATCGGCAAGAAGCCGCCTTCGTTTTTAGCTTTTTTTTTTTTTTTTTTTTTTTTTTTTTTTTTTTTTTTTGCTCTGAGATATTCAAGCAATTTTTTCACAACAGTCATAGATAAAGTTACGAGTAAACTACCGTCTTTTTTAACTTTACTGGCTTTCTGTTTCATCTGTGTTTCAGTAAGAAAATTGTCAAGAAAGCCGTGACTTTTCAGTTCGTCGTTGGAGAGCTGTAGCTTAATAGCCTTGGCTCTTGGCTCTTGGCACGCCGCTAGATGTTACATTAAAATCAATACTAAATCCTTTCATTTATTAACAGGAGAGAAAAAATAATAAAGTCCAATCGTTATCGTCTACTAAACATTTGCCTAATTTTCTTTTTCCGTACATTATTCCCGCAACAGCAGTAGAAGCTAATCTTTCGCCTATCGATGTATCTTTGCTGAAAATTCTTTCTTTTGCTGCCTTCTGCAATTCTTTACCTGTATCAAGTCTTTTTTCCACATCCTTTTGGTCACTGTGTGCAATGTCATGCTCTTGCAAGCTTCATCTGAAGGATTAATTCCTACATCTCCACATGCTAATCTTTCCTCTAGCTATGTGTAACGTCCGCAAAAGCGGTAGCCAGGCAGATGCATCTCTGGCATTGGAAGATTATTTAATGCCCATTTGACTAGGCCTTTACCATGCTTTTCTGACTTCCAAACCGTGTGAGGGAGATTATTCAGAAATCAAATCAAGTACGGAATTCCCTTTGGTTTGTTCACTATAAAGTCGTTAAATTTACTGATAAGCATTTAAGTTATACCAACTTTTTCGTTATGATAACTATTATTTCCTGCATTCTCTTCACCGTGAATCACCGTCAGCCTATCGATTAAATCTCTGACGTCATTCATCCAAACATACTCGTCAGGTTTTGCTATGTATTTTTTTACAAAGCCTGTTCCACCCTTGCTGCTGGCTGGTGATTTTGATGTCGAATTACTACGTACTTATCTTAATGACTGCCATATCGGCTTAATGATGTTATTGTAATTTTCGCTGGAGTTTGATTTGGGTTTATTCGTATTTGGATCATTGTGGTGAAATATTACATTCGTTTCCTTCAGCGTAGTTGTATATGCTTCAAGGTCATCAGTCGTGTAGTCTTCCAATGTAAGGTTTATTCGAGATAGCAGTTTCATCAATCTATCGCTGGCAGTGAAAGTGTTACCTTTGACAGAAGTAGCGTCATTGTTAAACGTTACTTCGGAATCGCCTACGTAGTGCTTCCCTTTGCCAAACCTTAAGCCATATACTGTATCACCAAGACCACCGGACGGCCGTTGTGGCCGAGCGCTTCTAGGTGCTTCAGTCAGGAACCGCGCAGCTGCTACGGTCGCAGGTTCGAATCCTGCCTCGGGCATGGATGTGTGTGATGTCCTTAGTTAGGTTTAAGTAGTTCTAAGTATAGGGTACTGGTGACCTCAGATGTTAAGTCCCATAGTGCTCAGTGCCATTTGAACCATTTGAACCAAGACCACCCAAGTATTTTGATACTTTCGGCCCAAGATGTCGAGTAGTCTGTAACACCCTTCATCTTCTCCCGCCCTTCTTCCTCAGTTTGCTGCAACATAGGCTCAAGTCTCTCACGGGTCTTCGGCGTGATCGGATCATCATCAACTAATAAGCTTCTTTCAAAAGATGATTCCTTAGGTGTAGACGGAGTAAGAAACATATCGTCATAATTCCCTAGCTGTTTTTCGACCTCTTGATTTTTCCTAGAGCACCAATAACCTCTTTACATAAAGCGTTCAGTTTATCGATAACAGACTGGTCTTCTTTCTTATACTCCTCGTGTTCTGTTATTGGCTTCATCTTCCACTCTTTGAACAGACTTTTCAGCTATTCAAAATTCTTCCTATACTTCTTTGCTTGTTTAACAAGCTTTAGGTCGTCTTATGTCTCTGTCTCAATGAGCATACAAAGATGAAGCTGAATGTATATATATGACTTAGTGGCTACACGATGTTTGCACTGAATATATAACAGTTTATATAACCATCGAGAACATCGAATTCGCCACAACAGCTGGGGACAAGAAGAACCGCATACCAGTTAAGAGTGTTGCTGCTACTGCACTTGTCGACGGACCTTGTGTTTTCTGTGGTTGTACACTTAATTTTAGTATTGACATTAACGATACATTCTCCCACGGTAATGGTTGGCTCACTGTAGCCATTGTACGTGGAGGTACTGGAGTTCCTAACGTACCTGGACTTGAAAGTTTTGTAGATAGAGACATTATTGTCTGTCGTACCTAATATATATATATATATATATATATATATATATATATATATATATATATGTGTGTGTGTGTGTGTGTGTGTGTGTGTGTGTGTGTGTGTATTCAGCGCAAACATGTAGCCACTACTGAACCACTACGTCACACATCTCACGTTTACTGTGATTTTTATGGTTTATTAAACATAAAGATTTTACAGAATTCGATATCGTGAACGTTATAGCCATTGACATTCTTGTAACCTTTATATATCATAAGCATGCCTATCAGCATTGCATAGTCCTCGTAATTCAGCACTTCGTTACATCAATCTGGTAAAAGAATCTTACACTTGCCATCGAGCAGTAGAGATGTTTTCTATCCGTGTCTAGTATTTCCACTGTTGACGTTTGTAATTGTGTGTAAACGTCCTTCTTCTAAGTCACTTTGCTTTTTATGACACATTGCTGCGTTCTGGTTATTGTGTTTCGTCATCAACTTACCTCGTTCCATTTTGTTAAACGAAATATATATTTTAGGGATTTATCGCTGCTAGTTGTGCCACGTTATTCTTTAAAGACTTCATTATTGCCTTGAATGAAGAAGATGTCGTTGGGTAGTTTGTGCCAAATAATGAGAGTTCATATTTACGTGCTCTCACTAGAATGTTCGAGAATTCATTGTATTCGTAAAATATGCTGTCCTTGAAGAAGTAAAAAATGTCGTTTATGAATCTAAATACAGAGTATAAGGCTGACGGCACGCCAGGAAAACTTACACTGACAACGCCAAAGGCCTTCGCTATAAAGCTGCATTCGTCTATTTCTGCGAAGTATACATCATGATAAAAAACAAACGTTCTGCCTGAATAAGTGTTTAACGCTCCCTGGATGACAGGGTTTTACCACAGACCAATATAAGACACTTTTTAGGGTAGCCAGCTTCTAGAGCTAAACTTGACAATTGAATCACGTATATCATGTTATTAACAATCAACATGACTTGACCTGATGGTCCCTGATAAACAGCAGAAATGTTTATGAAATTCTGCGGTAGAAATCATAACCAGTCTGTGATTATCACAGGCTTAGTAGGTAGCGTCCTCATCATTATTATTAAGAGCGTTCATCCAAACACATCTTCCGTGGAAAATGTACACGAATTCGTCCACAGTAACAGAACTTCCAAACTGCTCGATTTTGCACAATTCAGGTTCTTTTTCAGGCACTGCTGGCGTCGGCGCCTTAGTAGGCTCAGAAGCAGCTAGCACGTTTCCCATATATCGTCTTCAGATAGCTGCATGGTAGTGCGTACATCATTGACTCAGCGACGTCTGAATACGCCAAACCTAGCGTGAGGCCAGTTTCGTGAACTACGACGGAGAGCAAGTTTTTTGCGAAGAAGGCGTAGTATTGTCCGTTTCCGTGTACCAGTATTTATCCTGATCAACGTGAATTTCAGTAGGATCGTTGTACATATAAGGGTAATCTGCATGAGCCAGTACATGGCCTCTCCCGTCAAAAATGCGTTGACAGAACTGCAGCACTGAATTTTGTCTTCTGCGAGCTCTTCTCTTGTTCGAAATGACAATATCAGGATTTTGGTTCCTGTTATCAAAAATAAGATCTCTGTGACCTTGCCGGATTTCAAAAGCTGCTTCACCTGCCTGCAACATTTTTCTAGTCGCAAGATAGTAATGCCATTTTATATTCTTCTTGTTCCTCTTTTAGGTCTGTATAGGAAAGCTCAAAATTTTATCTTCCACGCCACATATTGGTTTCTCCATTAATTGCAAAGTTTCGTCAGTCAGCTCGCCATTAGCTACTAGATTAAATTTCTGCTGAAATAACGTAAGCGCCTCTTTGAACGCTTCATCACTCAATTTAGAAAGCTGATCTTCTTCTTCTAGGGCAGCCAAAGAGCCCAAGTTGTGCAAGTACTTTACTGCTGCTTCATCAAGAGCGTATACTAATAAGCTTGAAAAAATTGGAAGTTCAATTATCCCGTTCATAGAAATATAATTATTATTACTTTTCATGCAATTCAATTTTCTATATGTCGTATAATAAAATGGAACCAGTTATCGATATTGGCAACAACCAACTTGTGTTCAAAGACTAGGAAGTGCTCGTGGTACTAGATAAAGAGAATAATGCCTGGTTCAAGGCCAAGGATGTATGCAATACTCTTGAGTATGCAAGATCTAGAGACGCCTTGAAAGATAACGTAAGAGAAAAAGATATCAAAAAACACAAAGAATTCAAGCGTACCTGTGAACTACACTTGTGTTCAGATACAAATTTTACAATGAACCAGGACTTTACATATTAGTGCGTAAGCCAACGATGCCTCTTGCTGTTAAATTTAGAGATTGGGTATGTGTGATGAAGCCTTGCCTTCGATTCTAAAACACGGTGAGTACAGAATTAAAGAGATGTATCAAGGCAAAATAACTCATTTGGAAAGTTTAATCTGAACTCACGAAGAGCACATTCAAGGTTTAAATGAACTAGTTGATACATCTATAAAACTTATACGTAACAAAACTGAACGAATAGAAATATTATTACCTCATGTTGTCCCTCAAACAGACAATGAAAATTTGAGACACATGTTTTTACTGTTGAAATTATTTCACGATGACTGCGATTACGCTTACAACGCCATCAGAGTACATCGAAGAAATTTGCAAAAACATTTATACAGAATCATGGACAGACATCCAAATAGTGAAGAAATGCTGAGGCTCCAGTATGATCCAAATTCGATAAATTTGTACCAAAGAATGGAGGAAAACTTGAGAATCGACTAGCACTTGAACTATTTCAGTATCTAGGATGATGACTACACCCTAGACGTACTGATTAACAATATTAAATATCTCCGTGAGACTAAGTTGTCGGCACAATTTTTAATGAATCGCGATCCATTAAAAACAGCTCAAAACCTTCGGCGCCACGTGAAGAAAACTACGGAGAGATTTTTTCTTCTTCCAAGTTCTCTCTCATCTTTTACCCTCCTGGGTTTTTTCTCTCTCGATGCCCAATTCCATTGCCAGGTCCGATGATGCATGTGTCAACCGTCTTATTTACTCGAGGGGCACAAGAACATCAGTGACTCGATGATGATGATCCTCATCACTTTGGGTGGCCAGCCCAGCTCCCTAGCCTGAGGCAAACCAGGGAGCACGTTCAAGCGCTTGCAACTTGTATGGCAGTGATAAAGTACTTTCTAAAAGCACCTAAATTCACCTGCTGTTTTTTCGCGTGTAATTTGTGGTTTTTCGCCAGATAGTTGCAGCTCGTTTGAAGGGACTAAACGCAAACTTCAATTCTCCTTAAATCTCAGCTGGGATGACCATCCCGTCTGCATTTCCATAATGAATAAGGCAAAGATCACGTACCGTAGTAATTTAAAAGATGGACGAAGAGAACACAGTCAGCGCCGGCGACGACCGCATACACGTGCTTCCTACTTCCTACCTGGTTATGCGGAGAGCGCTCTTACGCCACAGATTACAACACTCTAAATGCTAGCTGTACCATAAAAATTGAATTGTGTATTTGTAATATAAATAAGTATTTTGTGTAATAAATAAATGGCTACTGATACTGAATTAAAAGCTCTCACAAAAGAGGTCAGGATCAAAGGTTTCACGAAATGAAGAAAGCAGAACTTGATGAAGCTATAGAAAGAGGTTATTCTTCAGAAAATGTTAGCCGATTGTTTAATTAAGACGAATTTTCCAAAAAAACTTTTCGTAACTTGAGAGAAATAGCAAGGGAAAATAGAGTCAAAGGATATTCTGTGATACTTTCAAAGGAAAAGCTATTGAATTTGATAAATTTAGAGAAGGAGCGTTTGGAGAGAATTCGGTTGTTTCAATTTGCTCCAGATGTATTCGAAACAGTGCCAAAGCGTAGTCAAGAGAACAACACAAAGAATTGGCGATATTTTCCCTTTCAAGAAAAAACTGCGCTGGTCGTTAAAAGACAAAAAGTGGCCGTTCGAGATTATTCCAGGTAATCGTACAGTATTGTTTAAAAAATATAACGTTTGGCAGACAGCTTATAGTAATAAAAGCAAAGACTTCAAAGATGATCCCATGAAACAGATGAAAGCTATCAGAAAAGCTGTACACGCAGCCATCAAAGGGGTAAGAAAGTTAACTGATTTCAAGCAAGGCGATCAGATGAAGGTAGTTGCTGAAAATAATAATTTTAATCACGCAATTTCGTCGAAAAGGAATTTTAAAGTAAATGCTAAGGCAACTTCCACGGACTGAAAGAATATTAACATCTAATGAAAATGTAGACATTAACAATACCACTTCCTACTTCGATGTCTACAAAATGCCTAGAGAAAAAGTCGGAAATCATACGAAAACAGTGAATATTGCTGATGATATCATTAGTAAGAGAAGAATAAACAGAATAATCAACACTGACAGCCTGTGCGGTCCACGAACAATGATCACAGCACTTACCTACGAAACTGGAAACATACTGGGTAAGGAATTGACGGACAATGAAGTTCTCTACATTAGGAAAGGGAGAGCTATGAAGGAAGAAATAGCAAAGGAATTGTGCAATAAACTTGGAAAAAATTATGAAGAAGAGTTCACCCCTGCCGATAACAGCGATGCAGCAAATTCCTTTTCGACGAAATTGCGTGATTAAAATTATTGTTTTCAGCAACTACCTTCATCTGATCGCCTTGCTTGAAATCAGTTAACTTTCTTACCTCTTTGATGGCTGCGTGTACAGCTTTTCTCATAGCTTTCATCTGCTGCAAGTTTACAAGTGCAAAAAGTGTTAAAAGATATGCAGTAGAAACATAAGCGGACACAACTGTGGCTTCTCTGTCATATCAAGTCTGTTTCAACTGCTGCATTTAACAAGGCAATTCATTGTTCTGGCGTGGAAAGATAGAAAACGATTTGCTAGTACTTAAATAACAACCACTATAATGTGATCAACAACAAGAAGGGTTTCAGTGGTAGCATACACTACCGCAAAAAATGTGACGTTGCATACAATAACAAAGACAAAAGCTCTTGGAAAAGAGATGAAGGAAATGTGTGCAATTTGTGTTTAAGACCAAAGCATGATAATACAAAAGGGGAGCAATCAAAAATTTATTGCGAAAAGTGCAACATATTTTGTTTTGGTTCAAATGGCTCTGAGCACTATGGGACTCAACTGCTGAGGTCATTAGTCCCCTAGAACTTAGAACTAGTTAAACCTAACTAACCTAAGGACATCACACATATCCATGCCCGAGGCAGGATTCGAACCTGCGACCGTAGCGGTCTCGCGGTTCCAGACTGCAGCGCCAGAACCGCGCGGCCACTTCGGCCGGCATACACTCCTGGAAATGGAAAAAAGAACACATTGACACCGGTGTGTCAGACCCACCTTACTTGCTCCGGACACTGCGAGAGGGCTGTACAAGCAATGATCACGCGCACGGCACAGCGGACACACCAGGACCCGGGGTGTTGGCCGTCGAATGGCGCTAGCTGCGCAGCATTTGTGCACCGCCGCCGTCAGTGTCAGCCAGTTTGCCGTGGCATACGGAGCTCCATCGCAGTCTTTAACACTGGTAGCATGCCGCGACAGCGTGGACGTGAACCGTATGTGCAGTTGACGGACTTTGAGCGAGGGCGTATAGTGGGCATGCGGGAGGCCGGGTGGACGTACCGCCGAATTACTCAACACGTGGGGCGTGAGGTCTCCACAGTACATCGATGTTGTCGCCAGTGGTCGGCGGAAGGTGCACGTGCCCGTCGACCTGGGACCGGACCGCAGCGACGCACGGATGCACGCCAAGACCGTAGGATCCTACGCAGTGCCGTAGGGGACCGCACCGCCACTTCCCAGCAAATTAGGGACACTGTTGCTCCTGGGGTATCGGCGAGGACCATTCGCAACCGTCTCCATGAAGCTGGGCTACGGTCCCGCACACCGTTAGGCCGTCTTCCGCTCACGCCCCAACATCGTGCAGCCCGCCTCCAGTGGTGTCGCGACAGGCGTGAATGGAGGGACGAATGGAGACGTGTCGTCTTCAGCGATGAGAGTCGCTTCTGCCTTGGTGCCAATGATGGTCGTATGCGTGTTTGGCGCCGTGCAGGTGAGCACCACAATCAGGACTGCATACGACCGAGGCACACAGGGCCAACACCCGGCATCATGGTGTGGGGAGCGATCTCCTACACTGGCCGTACACCACTGGTGATCGTCGAGAGGACACTGAATAGTGCACGGTACATCCAAACCGTCATCGAACCCATCGTTCTACCATTCCTAGACCGGCAAGGGAACTTGTTGTTCCAGCAGGACAATGCACGTCCGCATGTATCCCATGCCATCCAACGTGCTCTAGAAGGTGTAAGTCAACTACCCTGGCCAGCAAGATCTCCGGATCTGTCCCCCATTGAGCATGTTTGAGACTGGATGAAGCGTCGTCTCACGCGGTCTGCACGTCCAGCACGAACGCTGGTCCAACTGAAGCGCCAGGTGGAAATGGCATGGCAAGCCGTTCCACAGGACTACATCCAGCATCTCTACGATCGTCTCCATGGGAGAATAGCAGCCTGCATTGCTGCGAAAGGTGGATATACACTGTACTAGTGCCGACATTGTGCATGCTCTGTTGCCTGTGTCTATGTGCCTGTGGTTCTGTCAGTGTGATCATGTGATGTATCTGACCCCAGGAATGTGTCAATAAAGTTTCCCCTTCCTGGGACAATGAATTCACGGTGTTCTTATTTCAGTTTCCAGGAGTGTATTGTGTTTTGATAAGGAATGCATGGATAACCACATAGGAGTTTGTGAAAAGTTTACAAGTGCAAAAAGTGTTAAAAGATATGCAGTAGAAACATAAGCGGACACAACTGTGGCTTCTCTGAATGCTGAAATTGTGATGAAATTGTAAAGATAAGTGAGCACGAATGCTACATGCAAAGGAGAAAAAGTCGCCGTGGTTACTGCGAGGATTATTGTACTTGTAACGGAAGCGGCACTAGACGATTTAAAAAATGCACTTACACACAAAAGTACTACTTTTTCGATTTCGAAGCAGAACAAGATACAGGAGTACATACGGCAAACTTTGTCGCTGTGCACGACTTCAAAGGAAACAGACACGAGTACAGAAATAACAATGAATTTTGTTAATGGTTGATATCACACAGTAACAGGAGGTATATGTGTATAGTGCACAATGCAAAGGCTTATGACGCGTACTTTCTTTTCATCTTAACGGCGTTAAGATGAAAACCATTTACCAAGGTACGAAGCTTACGGAGCTGAAAATACCTGCCCTAAAACTTAGAATAATTGACGGCATAAACTTTATCGAAGGTGGCCTCGTGTCGTTTCCAAAGACATTCGGCCTGAAGAAAAAAGGCTACTTTCCACACTTCTTCAATAAGCGCAACATCAAAATTACGTAGGGCAAATTCCCCCGACGAAGTACTATAGTGTTGGCACTATGAAACCTGAAGCTAGAAATGTGTTCTTAGAATGGCACGCTCAGAAGGTGTAGGAAAACTACGTGTTTGACTTCCAGAAGGAACTTGCCAAGTATGCCCATTCTGATGCTAACATATTGCGACGCGGCTGCCTGGAATTTAGGAAAAATCTCCTGGAAATAGCAAATATTGATCTTTTTTTGTACATAACAACGGCTAGGGTTTGTATGGCTATTTACAGGTCAGAATACCTTGAGCCAAGGTGATTTCTGTAGTCAAAGATCAAAAGAAGTAAATGTTCAGCATGCATTGAACGACCGGGGAAGTTACAATGTGTGGTGCAAAAGTTGACGGCTACGACGCAAGCACTAAAACCGTGTTATCAGAATCACGGTTGCTTTTGGCACGGCTGCCCAGAGTGTTATTCGCGCGATATTATCAACAATCTGAACCACGAAACCATGAATGATCTCTTTTCAATGACGGCAGAGCGAACACAGGCGTTGAGAAATGCTGGTTATAGCGTTGTCGAGATGAGGAGTTGTAAGTGGAAAAATTCTAAGGCTTACAAAGAGAACGTAAATGAAGCAATAAATCTAGTAGAACCACTGAATCCTAGTGACCCGCTTTTCGGTGGAAGAACAAACGTTGCTAAGTTGAAGGTGTCAGGCAAGAAGCTGCGATACATAGACATTTGCAGTCTATATCCAACACTGATGTTTTACGACTATTATCCTGTTGGTCATCACGAACAGATACAGAGCAGAAAAACACGACAAAGAAAGGTTTGGTTTTGTTAAATGCAAAGTGCTTGAGCCTCGAGGCTTGTATCATCCTGTGCTTCCAGTTAGGCAGCAAAAGCTTTTGTTCGCTCTAAGTGTGAAATGTGTAGAACAAAAGCCTCATAGTAGTTGCAACCATAGTGAAGATGAGCGAGCATTTGTAGGATAGAGCTAAACAAGGCTATCGAAAAAGGCTACAAAATACTGGTAATTTACCAGGTACGGCATTTTGATCGAGTAAGTAATGAGTTATATATGACGGTAGTACCAGTTCCCGAAAGAACAGTTACCGTTGATGACCATGCAGCTTTGCTAGAAATGAAATGATAATTAAATGGACACCCTAGCTGCAAACAGGCGTTGATATATTTCATTGGAGACATGTTGAAAATGTGTGCCCTGACCGGGACTCGAACCCGGGAATTATATCAACCCCTGTTTGTAGCTAGGGTGTCCATTTAATTATCATCTCATTTCTAGCAAAGGTGCATGGTCATCAACGGTAACTGTTCTTTCGAGAACCGATACTACCGTCATATATAGTTAAAAAATGGCTTCCCGGCCATTGACCTTCTTGTGCGAACGCACGCGCTATGCCCGAACTCGTACGGGACTTGGTAGATTAATCTACCACGAGTAACGATTATGATGGGCAAACATCAATTAGGCGCACTACGAATGTAGTGGTGTGGACATGTTGGAAATGTGGGTCTCACGGGGAGCGTGCAAGGGATAAGTCCCTGCAGGGGAACTATCCTCTGTGCCCTCGGTGGCTCAGATCGATAGAGCGTCTGCCATGTAAGCAGGAGATGCAGGGTTCGAGTCCCGGTCGGGACACACATTTTCAACATGTCCCCAATGAAGTATATAACGGCTGTTTGCAGCTATGGTGTCCATTTAATTATCAAGTAATGAGTTGTTCAGAGATTACATTAAAACCTTCATGAAGATCAAACTGGAAACTAGTCCTTGGGAAGATGATTAAACGTCGAAAGAAGAATACGTTCGAGTTACCAAAGAAAAGCAAGCTATAGAGGTCGGCTTTAGCAATATTGGAGCGAACGCCGGCAAGCGGGCTGTTGCCAAAATATGCCTCAATTCTCTGTGGGGGAAAGGCTGAACTTGTCACAAACGGAATTTATACACGACGTTAAATGATACTACGCACTCTTGCTCGACGACAAAATAGACATAACTAATGTGATACCAATCAACGAGGAAACAATCGAGGTGACATATCGCTACGATGATTTTTATGTCGAAGATAGTACAAGTACTAACATATCTGTAGCCGCTTTTATCACTGCCAACGTTAGAGTGAGGTTGTATGATATGCTCTATAGATTAGGCGATACTACGACACACACTCTACTGTTTACGTTGATGATGGTACAAACACAGTGCAAACAGGTTGTATGCTTGGCGAATGGACAGATGAATTTGGCGTAGGCCCAAAACGCTATGCTTATCGAGCCTATAAAGGCAAAAGACTACAAAAATTAATGTCTTCAATATAAATTACGAAAATTCCGTAAATCTCAACATGAAGACGAAGGCCGAATTAATACGGGCTTGTGAAGATAAGGTTATCATGAGCAATAACATAATTACGAGAGATAAGAAGACCAAAAATCTGGTCAATAAATTTATAGCAAAAGAGTTTAAATTAAACTCCGATAAACGTATGCTTCTAAAGGAAAAGGCCGTATAACTGATACACTTCTGTGGGGTTATTAAGGAAAAACTTTAGTATATATAAATGGAAACAGTGATTACAGAATACGTCGGTGATCCTGCTCGTTGGTACGAGCTCATACTCGATGAGAATATAGAAATAATTAGTACCACGTTCATCAACAAGCAGATAATAAAGTTGACATATAAGTACTGCTAAGGGTAATTTTATAGGTAAAGGCCTATAAAAAATTCATAGTTCTGGCCGCAGGAATGTGGTCGCGAAAAGGTGGTCGCCATTTTTTGGCCGAAAAGATGCTGGTTGAAAGAGGCAACCACTTTTCCCGTAAAGTCGCCATAAAGTGCTAGGCATCTTTGCTGAAGTCGCCAGGATTCCGCAAAAAAGTAGCGCCATCTTTTGGACATTTTTCCAGTTAAGTCGCAAAAAATTGCTCCCAATATTTTGCGCAAAAAGCTGAGGGTTTGTCCTCAACCGCCGCCCTTACTTAAAATCGCCAAGATTTCCCAAAAGAGTTACAGCCAAAAAGTAGCAGCCATCTTTTGCGCAAAAAGATGCCGGTTCAGAAAGGCGTCAACTTTTACGCAAAATGTTTTAAAATTTAAATTGAAAAAGATGTAGAAAATTTTTCACTTGGCTTCCATTTTGATGTTCTATACCGAACTCTTTACTAGTACACAGGGTAGAGAGCATTCAACAAGATACCATGAAAGAGTTTTGCAGTAAACAGGGTGGTCAAAAAAAGTCTGAAAAGTTTGTATGGGCGTTGCAGGTTAGGTTGTCTGAGAAATAATTGTTCATAAAATAATTCGATTCGTTGGCAGTTTCCTAAAACCGAACAAGAGACAGATATAAAAAACTGTATAAAACTGATCAACGCCAAAGGCTTCGAAGTCTAGTGAGCTACCATCTATCCTGTGAGAACAACTAATACCACCTGTATCAGGAAAGCCGCATGAATTTGCACTCGTGACATTCTCATTGGCTAACTTCAATGCTAGATGACGGCGCAACGTATCGAATTTGTTTCTTCACAACTATTTCTCATCACGATTTACCCTGCAACGACCTTACGAGCTATTTCAGACTGTTTTTTTAATTTATTATGTATATTAAAAATAGTTGCCTATGCCCGTCCAATAGCTTCTTACAGTTATACGTAACAATCTGAAATGAATCGGTCATGTAATTTTCTAGATTTTTGCATGAACTCCTCTTTTTACATTATTATTTACATTTATATACCATAATTATTAAAAATATGTATTCTTCGTTGGACCGAATATTTTTAGACTATCATGTGAAAATTTGAAAATTATCCCTCAAGAACTTTTCGACATTTTTGTTAATAATGTTTTTCCTTTATGTAGTGTGTGTTGATTTACATACCAAATATATTTAGAAGATGTATTGGCTATGTCTATCCAAGCATTTATTGGAGGAACATGTAAAAATCTGAAGTTAAGAACTTTTAGAGAATTTTGCTAACAACTTTCCTGCTTTAAATATCTATAGATGCTGTGCGAGATGCGGTGCTGAGGAAAAGAATTTTAAGAGTGCTTGGTAGAAAAGAAGTGCTACTACTACTACTACTAATGCACCGGGCTGCCAATTGCTCACTAGTCGTTCGGCGTGGTGCCACCTCCGCGAACTGACATTAATGTCAAAGTTCACTGTTGCTGAGGCTCAGAATTACGCACGTATGGTGCTAGGAAACTGATGTTTAATTAAATCCAGTGTGAGAGTTACTGGTCTGGCCCGTGATACCAGAGGAATTGGAAACTGTAATTGGCAGTAGATGAGCGTGTATTATATTGCTAGGTCATATTTCTACAACCTTTACTAACTACGGTACGCCTCGATGGCCTTTGACTCAACATGGCATACCAAAATGTCGGTCCCATCAAAATCGCCCGGCCGCGGTGGCCGAGCGGTTCTAGGCGCTTCAGTCCGGAACCGCGCGACTGCTACGGTCGCAGGTTCGAATCCTGCCTCGGGCATGGATGTGTGTGTTGTCCTTAGATTAGTTAGGTTTAAGTAGATCTAAGTTCTAGGGGACTGATGACCTGAGAAGATGTTAAGTCCCATAGTGCTCAGAGCCATTTTTTGAACCATCAAAATCGTGTGAATCTGAATACAATTACGAAATGCTATATTGTTATTTAATGAATTATTATTATTTTTATAAAACAGGAGTAGACTGAAGCGTTTATTAATAACTTATTAACTTAATTCACAAGTGGACACAGACCACTGACAAAGCACGCCTCATTTCTTCATCGATGGCTTTGAATCTCTCTCTCTCTCTCTCATTCATGTTTTAATTTCAGTCAATGTCGAAAAGCCCAGTTCATACAAACATGTAGTTTAAGTGGTAATAACACATTAACTGCCATCTCGAAGATAACCGGATATTCACTGCTTATTAACGACCAAAATGTATCCATACCAATTCGAAAAATTTTCACTTCAAAGTCCTGTCTGCTTTCAAATCTGCCAGTTCCTCTTGTAAGCCTAAACCTAAAGTATTCGGAAGAAGTTTCGAACCCACACCCTCTGCAACATAGATTTTTGATATTCTGGTGCAAAAGTACTAAAATTTAAAATTACTTCATTAAGTTCATCAACAGATTATTACCGTCAGTCAGAAGCCGTACTGTTGCGAACATCTCACGCGACCCATTTTTAATTGTCTGTATCGACAAATTTTTGCTTATAAATCTTTTAATATCATACGTAATAGAATATTTTCGTTTCTACCATGCATTTTTCGGGTTAAGTGCCCAAAGATATCGAAAATATAAGGATACCTAGATATCCATTTATCATCTGCAAATAAATCTGCATACGCGTGCCTCTCAAGAGTCAAAAATACAAGTAACACATCTCTAAGTTAAAACATTCGCGTAAATACTTCTCCTCAAGATAACCATCGTCCATCTGGATGTAGCAGAAGTGTAGTGTGCTGTGATCCCATTTCCTGATGTAAAACATATAAAAGTTGCAAATTTAGGGGCCGTGATTTGATGACGTTTGTAGCTTTTACTACTTCGATCATCACAATTTTCAGAGGAGATGGCAAATACTTAGCATCAATGGCTTAGCAATGAATGAGACAGTGAGTTGGTTAATACGTTAGTATTTACTTGGTGTACTTCACCCATGAATCCTTTCACTCAGCGTGTCATAAATTCGGCTTCTTCTATGTAACATCCCCCCATGTTAAATTATAACGGACAAAATATTCATTAGTTGCACGAAATATTTTTTCTCCGGTCGCTCTTTCGGACAGTGCTTTGCAATATATATATATATATATATATATATATATATATATATATATATAACTTGCAATTACCTCTCCATAACACATCTGCTGCAGGAAGGAAGTCCGTGACCACCAATTCTGGTGGACTCCTCGATATGAGCTTGTGTTGTATTCTATTGTATGTCAACCGGGAACCTAGAAACGACGGTGAGGCTCCGTCCCCGTCGCAGCCGCAGTGGTCCACAACCCCACAACGACTACCGCAGTCCACTTCACCCCTCCGCCGCCGCACACCGAACCCAGGGTTATTGTGCGGTTCGGCCCCCCGGTGGAACCCCCAGGGAACGTCTCACACCAGACGAGTGTAACCACTATGTCTGCGTGGTAGAGTAATGGTGGTTTACGCGTACGTCTAGAACTTCTTTGCGCAGCAATCGCCGACATAGGTTAGCTAAGGCGGACTAAGGGGAACCAGCCCGCATTCGCCGAGGCAGATGGAAAACTGCCTAAAAACCAACCACAGAGTGGCCGGCTCACCGGACCTCGACACAAGTCCGCCGGGAGGATTCGTGCCGGGGACCGGGCGCTCCTTTCCACTCGGGAAAGCCGCGTGTTAGACCGATCGGCTAACCGGGCGGGCGAGAAGAGCTTACGGCTGCTCTTTAATTTCACTTCCCAGCAAGTGTAAGCCATGTACTACCTCCAAACACGGCTTGTACATCACATGTAAAGTTCAGCCGGAGTCCTCGAAAAACATTTGGACCTCCAATAAGTTGTTGTTTATTAAACTGTCCAGCCAAGTCAATATCTATTGCCTTCAAAGCACGATATACAGGAACGCTGCGCCGCCAGCGACGACGGTAACCACGTCGCCGAGGCATTGCTGTGGCACGTTAATACAGCTAATTCGGTGGCTGATTGTGTTACCACAAAGAGGAAGTTTTGAAATCTGAGCAGCAGCTCCTAAGCTGAGGATATTTTTTACCGTTTCTTTACACATGGGCATTAAGAAAGTTACTTCTGTTGTGCATGGTTATGGCTACTTTTTGCGAAACATGTACCTAAATAATCATAAACTTTACTCCTTTTTTTATTTTGCTCAAACAACTGAGAAAAATAATTCATATCTTTACTCAACACGGATGAATGTTTCTTGACAAATGCAGTTTCAATTTACTGGGAACCATAGCAGCATTACAGGGTTTTTAACCTCACCCAACGCACTTGGGGATTGTGTATGTCTTGTCAACACACCAAAAAATCCGGTAATATAAGTACTTATCACTATACTACCTTTCAACTACTTCCTGTTTCCTTTTTTCAGCCTCTGTGGCTTCAGCATTTGCAGTCGAGGTCAGAACACTCCGAGCCATGAGTTTATCCATACCGAAAAAAATAGTTTAATAACACTGTAATAGAAAATACTACTGTAGCAACCACAGTATTCCCAGTACTTCAGATATGTCTAAAATCGAAATCGCTTAATTTCTTACAGTGTAATTCTGGTGTCCTCAATATCCACTTTAATCGAAATTTCGATACGTCCACATTTAAAAGTTAGGTTTTTGACAGAAATTGTCAGTATTCATTCCGAAAGTCCTGACTGTTTTCTCTGAGCATTCGATTACGTACTCGTGCCTACAGCCCTTCACAGCAAATAGAATCAGCCACGTCATATAACAATCTGAAGAATAAACGTGTCCTCAGTCTGAAGGTCGGTTAGGTTGTTTTGAACACTACAGTGCTGCACTATGTTTGGTCCTATTGGACATGGTGTGCCCTTACCTTTCTCCGAATTCTGAACCGATTTAGCCAGCTTGTTATAGGAGAAGGAGACTGAGGATTGCAGTTTAACTGGGATTCGGAACAGTGACCTTCACATTATCAATTCACTACCAGAGATGAAAGAAGAAGTAAATGCCAAAAAAGAATTTCTAGGAGTAACTGAGGATTAAATGGCCTTACTTTTGATCTCCACTATCGTGTATAGTTACTGAGGCATCGAGCAAGACTAACAATCATGTACAAGGTGAAACGAGAGGGGGTACTAAATGGAGCGACCGTACAGTTCCAGTCCTCTTTTAAGTGAAAGACATGAATATTCGTTGATAGATACTTTGTAAATAAGTCATCGGAAGACATTTTGTACAAAACATTAGTGCGTCCAATGCTAGAAAGCTGTTCATATGTGCGAAATTGTATTAATATGGTCTCGAACTCAATTAGTTTCACGAGAGATTATTAAAGAAATAGTGAAAAATCTCGACTGGAAGAAACTCAAAAGAGATGTCATACAAGGTTGGAGGGGAGGACTTCTAGACATCTGTCCTGTCTCTCAGATTTAGGTTTTCAATTCAAAGAGGTCGTGTAAGACTCGTCCATCATTGTCAGTTCAAAGTGCCCTTCAGCTTCTCATAATCTTGATGCTGATGTGGCCTCAAGGTGTAGTATTTCTGAAATCCTCAAAAGCGTTGACGGAAGTATACTTCAGAATTTTAACACACTCTCATGAGCCAAAATATTACATCCACCCGCTCAATAGTGATTTGACGCAATACCGCAATGATACTGTGTGGCATGGATTCCAAAAGCTCTTGGGAAGTTTCTCGATGCCTGTGGCACCAGATGTCTATGAAGACGTCACCCGATTTCCCTAAATTGTGGGCTGGTTGTTTGTGGCTGCTGAGCTGGCACCCGATAGCATCGCAGATGTGTTGCATTTGGTTCAGATAAGAAGAATCTAGTGGCCAAAACATTAATTTTAGTTCACTACCATGCTCTCTAAATCACTGTAGCAAGATTCTGTTATGTTGACAGGAGCAATTATCCTGAGACAGCGCCATCGTATCCAGGGAAGATGAAGCCTGAAGTGATGCATGTGTTCCACATTGATGTTCACGAGTCCACAGTTGCCTTGGAGTCTTCTATTACTACCATAGATCCCATGGCAGGCTAGGTGGATGTCCTCCATAGCATAATACTGTCTCCACTGCCCAGCATCCATTTTACAGTGCAGGACTCTGGGAGCCGTTCTCCTGGATGACGACGTTTACAGACACGACCAGCTACTTGGTGTAAAAAAAAATCGATGCTTTTGGCCACTGATCCATTGTCCTATTTCGATCATCCCATGTCCCGATAACTGACGATGTCACTGGGCCAACGTGGGAACACGTAGAGGTCATCTGCAGGTCTTCAAGAATATGCACTGAAGTGTGTATCGATGCTTGTACCAGCGTTGCACTCATTTTTAAATGAGACGTCACAATCCGGACATGGGACTGCAGCTGGTCATAAACTTGCAGAAATAAGGACTACAAACTGCAGTACTTTTTATGTAATATATTAATTATGCAACCAATTTCGACACTACATTATTGTCATCTCCAGGCCTTTGTACATTACAAATCACAAAACATATAAAGAATTACAAGTAATTCACAAATTTTGATAACTAATTATTAGGTAAGGGACCTAAAAACGTTTATTTACAAATATTAACGCACGTATATTAACGGATACCTGTAGTAATGTACAATTAACTTGTGTGGATAACAGCTATTTTTCAGATAATGATAGGTATATATGACGGTAGTATCTCTTCGCGAAAGAACAGTTACCGTTGATGACCATGCAGCTTTGCTAGAAATGAAATGATAAGTAAATGGACACCCTTGCTGCAAACAGGCGTTAATGTACTTCATTGGGGACATTTTGAAAATCTGTGCCCCGACCGGGACTCGAACCCGGGATCTCCTGCTTACCTGGCAAACGCTCTATCATCTGAGCCACCGAGGGCACAGAGGATAGTGCGCCTGCAGGGACTTATCAATTAGATATAAAGATATATTGTTAGGGGATGAAACTTGCCATGGAAACATTTCAACAAGAACACAAAAGGCATGATAGGACTCCAGCTACTAGAATCGCTTCTTGGTCATAAGTAGGCCTACGTTCACACAAGACCGTATTTATGTGGCCTTAATTAGCATGAAAAGCATAGATGATGTTGCAACTTGCCAGCAACTGAAAATTGGATTAACTAAAAAAAAAAGCACTGCATGTCTTTTCAGGCCCTAATATTATTTTTCTTAAAATAATCATTTGGACTTACATATACATACTATGTATTAGGAATTGTTATGTTCATACACCTCATATATTATTTCATTCCTTTCGTTTCTATAGTGTTTCATATCTATTTTGTTTTAACGATACCTATCAGTGTAATGATAATTAGATGGGCACCCTAGCTGCAAACAGGCGTTGATGTACTTCATTGGGGACATGTTGAAAATGTGTGCCCCGACCTGGACTCGAACACGGGATCTCCCGCTTACATGGCAGACGCTCTAGCCATCTGAACCACCGAGGGCACGGAGGATACTGCGCCTGCAGTGACTTATCCCTTGCACGTTCACCGTGAGACCGACATTCCCAACATGTCTACACCACTACATTCGTAGTGCGCCTAATAGATGTTTGCCCATCATACTCATTACTCGTGGCAGATTAATCTACCAAGTCCCGTACGAGTTCGGGCATAGCGTGTGCGTTCGCACAAGAAGGTCAGTTTCTGGCAAGTTGCAACACCGTCTATGCTTTTCACGCTAATGAAGGCCATATAAATACGGTCTTCTCTGAACGTAGGCCTACGTATGACCAAGAAGCGATTCTGGTAGCTGGAGTCCTGTCATGCCATTTGTGTTCTTGTTGAAATGTTTCCATGGCAAGCTTCATCACCTAACAATATTTCTTTATATCTAATTGAGAAGCAAAATACCAATTTTTATAATTGTAGCTTTAAAATATTAATTTAGCGAAATATTTCCATAAAAGTTTCATCCCTTATTGCACTCCCTTAGGAATCAAATTTCCAGAAACAATGAAACACGTACCGAGAAGTCAAATAGCAATTGTCATAGATGTAGCGTTAAAAATCCTTTAGTGTTTCTTTTTTTCAAAAAAACTTTGACACACTATTTGCCCCCCTTAGTTGTCGAATTTCCAAAAACGCTGAAACATGTATTTTTTATTTTCTCACTGAGAAACAAAATAGCAGTTTTTGTAATTCTAGCTTCAAAATTCCCTTGATAGCGACATGATTTCAAAAACCCTTTCATCCTCTATTTCGCCCTCTTAGGAGTGGAATTTCCGACAATATCTTCTTTGACGATGGTTGTAGTATAAAATACACAACCTCTCCAAGCTTCAGGTTTTCTTGCTTAGCGATATGAACAGGGCGATGATGAGTCAGTGAATCAGTCTGACCCTGTTTCACCTGCATAGGGATTGAATTTCCGAAAACAGAGAAACATGTTCTTTTCATCTCTAACCGAGCAGTCAAACTCCAATTTTCACAGGTTTGGCTTTAAAAATGCTTTCGCAAAGAAATACTTTCGTAAAAAGATTCAGCCCCTGTTTCACCCCCTCGGGAGTTGAATTTCCAAACTCAGTGACATGCGTACATTTTATTTCTAACAGAGAAGCCAAACACAAATTTTCGTTGCTTTAGCTCCAAATATGCTTGCACAATGACATCTTTCATCTCTTGTTTAACCCACATAAGGGTTGAATTTCTAAAAACAGTGACACGTGCATTTTTTATGTCTAACAGAGAAGCCTAATTTAAATTTTCACAGGTTTAGCTTTCAAATGCTTTCAAAACAAAATCTTTTCGTAAAAAAATCTCATCCCCTTTGTAGTTCTTTAATAGTGATATACTTTCAGAAAAAGCGTTCATCCATTGTTTCACCCCATAGGATTAAATTCCAAAAATGGTCAAACACATATTTCTTTTTTTTACCGTGAAACCAATAGAAATTTTCATAAGCCTGTCTTCAAAATTGCCTTAATGGGGACATTTTTCAAAATAACCTTCATTCCTATTTCACCCCTTTAGAGTTGGAATTTCGAAAAATCTCTTATTAAAAGACTCCTGCTGTATAAGAGCCACATTTTCGCCAAATTTGAAGTTTCCGTCCTTAGCGGTTTGGGATGGCGATGGTGGGTCAGTCAGCCAGTCAGTTAGTAAGGGCATTGACTTTCATATATAGTGATTATTAATGTGAATTATGTGGTAAAAGACCACGTCTGTACATGTCGCATTGCGCCATTAAAAGCCTGGAATCTAGTAACTGGATGGGGAGAAAATTTCTGACGAATTGTGGAACATAAAGTCACAGAGGACAAACATGACTAATTTCCTCTATGGTTCACGGTTGTGGATACAATGGGAATAACATTGGGTTACTATGTCAATACACCATAGGGCCGTTTGTTGAAGAACTGTGCTAAACGAGTAGCGATAAGTACGGTGTTAGATGGTGCAAAGATCGTTAATTTATGGAATAATACCGTAGACTAGTCAAACTCAAAAGTGCTATATAGTGCCATACTAGGAACAACAGCCGATGAAATGGTTATGAAGAAAGTTCAGCTACCTATAACCAAAACTAAACTAGTCCTACTAAAATAGTAACCTCTTAAGCGTAACGTAAATCTCAGAAATACAACCAACAAAAAATGTAATTGTGCATCAATATAAATGTCTATTTCTAGATAAAATGGGTGAAGAGGCATGTTCACTATTCAGTCACAAAAAAGGCGGGGGAGCATTGTACTCTGTCATTATGTCTTTTACAGAGCTCCTATTTTGTGATGAGGCTTAGATGTTCAGCAGCTTGTCGCCCACTGGAGGTTTCACCATCATTCAGCCATCACTCATGAAAGTAGCACGTAAATACTTGAGCAGCTTTGCTCCTACCGAGATGGTTGTCCCTGGGTGACTTGAAATAACAATCTTTGTCAAAGTACCTTATATCACCATATTTTCCCAATTACTGCAGGTACGTCTTTAGAAAGAGTCCGCATTCGTCAACGCTTTTCGTACACATGGCCTTACCGCAGCTCTCTTGAGGTACTGCCAAAGCTAATTTCGCTATAGCGACGTTCTTCATTGAGAACAGGGCCCTCAATTCAGTTTCATAAGATATCTACAGCCCAGTCGTTAGAATGATGGTTTGATGTAGAGTATACAATAGGATGACTCAGGTAACTTACCGAGCGCTGCGGTTTTCTGCTGAGAGAAGGTGCTGTGCAGCTGAAAAGGGCTGATCATGGTTACAACAATTTCGTTCGTCAAGCTTAGTGGGTGGCAAGGAGAATACGACAGCACCTCCACCATCGGCGACGGCTTCCCACTGCTGACTGCACATACTGCTGCAGATCTGTTGCCCCTGCATTGCCAGGTTTCAGTGTTTCCTGGCTGTAGTGTGTGCGTGCGCCTGGCGGCGTCTGCTGCAAGGACATCAGGGCTCAGAGCTTAGTGGTCTTCTGTTGGTATCCAAGCAAGGCAGTGACGGCTGGATCCTCCCATTGTACTACTAGACCATCATTGAAACGAAATGTGAAAAATGATCGATTATTGTCAAACATAACCGTTTTCTGCTGATGTTCCCATAAACGGTCCAAGGACTTGTTGTTATTGTGGTCTTCAGTCCAGAGACTGGTTTGATGTACCTCTCCATGCTACTCTATCCTGTGCAAGGTTCTTCATCTCCCAGTACCTACTGCAACCTACTTCCTTCTGAATCCGTTTAGCATATTCATCTCTTGGTCTCCCTCTACGATTTTTACCCTCCATGCTGTCCTCCAATACTCAATTGGTGATCCCTTGATGCCTCAGAATATGGCCTACCAACCGATCCCTTCTTCTAGTCAAGTTGTGCCACAAATTTCTCTTCCCTCCACAACTATTCAATACCTCTTCATTATTTATGTGATCTACCCATCTAATCTTCAGCATTCTTCTGTAACACCACATTTCGAAAGCTTCTATTCTCTTCTTGTCTAAACTATTTATCGTCCATGTTTCACTTTCATACATGCCTACACTACATACAAATACTTCTAGAAACGACTTCCTGACACTTCTCATCTTCAGAAACGCTTTCCTTGTCATTGCCAGTCCACATTTTATATCCTATCTACTTCGACCATGATTAGTTATTTTGCTCCCCAAATAGCAATACTCATTTACTACTATAAGCGTCTCATTTCATAATCTAATTCCCGCAGCATCATCCGATTTTATTCGGCTACATTCCATTATCCTCGTTTTGCTTTTGTTTATGTTCATCTTATATCCTCCTTTCAAGACAAAGTTCATTCCGTTCAGCTGCTCTTCCAGGTCCTTTGCTGCCTCTGACAGAATTACAATATCACCGGCGAACCTCGAAGTTTTTATTTCTTTTCCATGGATTTTAATTCCTACTCCGAATTTTTCTTTTGTTTCCTCTACTGCTTGCTCAATATACAGATTGAATAACATCGGAGACAGACTACAACCCTGTCTCACTCCCTTCCCAACCACTGATTCCCTTTCATGTCCCTCAACTCTTATAACTGCCATCTGGTTTCTGTACTTATGATCATATAATTTTAAGTGGTTTATCTCGAGTAGCCCTGTAACATAATCCTTTGGCGACTGGCCTCCGCACTTTGTCCTCATGATATACAATTCATTGAGTACTGATTGACATGCTTTCTTCATGTTACCCATCGTTAATTTTGTGCTTCTCTGTGCTCTGCTAATATGGTATCATGGGCCTGCCTCAACACTATGTTTCATAATATCTCTGGCACTACAATATGTTGTCCACGTCTTGTCTTCCTGTTCAGGTCTCCTCCATCTCTGAGGAATTGTGGCTGCCTGGCAACCGCTGAAAACCTACGTCATTGTTTTGCACTTTGATCCATTGTTCCTTGTCCATGTCAATGCAGTCCACTGTGCGTACTTTCCGGCTCAGTTCATCTGCATTTGTGTGTGTCCTTTTGGGACAATGTATCACTTTGAAATCAAACTCACTGATGTGCAATGCCCATCTGTTTAGCTTAGTATTTAGATCTTTAGCTCATTACAACAATTTGAAAACTGCTTCTTCAATTCGTACTTAAAAATGGTGCTCATATAAATGACATCAGAAATGTGTTATTCCAAATATGAATTCCTGCATTACTTTCTCAACAGTTGAATAATTCCTTTCTGATTGATTAGGATGTCTGGATGGATATGCTACAAGATTTTTCTGTCCATCTATTTCTCGGCTCAAGACAGTATCAGAGGCAAAAGTGCTGCAGTCTCAGGACAGCGTGTACTGTTTCTGGAAATCTGAAAAGGCAAGATTTGGAACATTTGTGAACTAATCTTTTTGTTGTGAAAATGCTGTTTCACAGTCTTGGGGTCAGTGGAACTTAATCCCTTTGCTTTAACAGTTGTTATGGGGTCTTAGGATGTCATGCAATTTCAGTGCATTTTGGAAGTGTTTGTGAGACCTAAATGTGATAGCAATTCCTTTATTGTAGTGGGTATTATAAAATTTTTGCAGCATCAACAAATCGTAGATCGGTGTGAGTCGCGTTTCGGCCAATATTATGGCCCAAATACATTTCTTGAAAACGAAATGGAACATTTCCAGGCTTAGGATTAACCATTCAGCGAGCAAATGATCGAAACTTCGCCAATATTAACTACATGCTCATGGATGTCTTTCGAATATACTATTAAGTTATCTAAACAAACCATGCAGTAACTGAAACCTTCAGCTGCCGACAGGTGTTGTTGATATACCTCCATGGGGACAGCTGAAAATGTGAGTCCTGCTTACATGGCAGACCCTCTATTCATCTGAGCCACCGAGGACACAGATGAATAGCCTGACTGCAGGGACTTATCCCTTGCACGGTTCCCGCGAGACCCACATTCTCAACTGTCCACAATCTACATACGTAATGTTCCTAATAGATGTTTGCCCATCCACTAATTACTCGCGCCAACTAAGGTGACGATTCCCGTAAGAGTTCGGGCAACCTGTGCGCATTCGCACAGGCGAAGGTCAATGGCCGGGTAGCCTTTAACTATTTATGAAGATACTAACTATTCTCGAAAGAACAGATACCACTGATGACTGTGCAGCTTCTCTAGAATAAATGATAATTAATTGATACCCTCAGCTGCCGACTTAAACAAGAAAAGGGCGATTTAGAATGTTCTCTGACAATGGGTCGAATAGAAGGTCTGGGAGTTTAGGCAGGTAGCGTCAGCAATTGGAAGTCGAGCAAAGAGTCTGCCTCTTGCGTTGGAAATGCAGCAGAGAGCGGCCAGGCGTCTTCTAACAGGGAGGCAGTGTTTTGGAATTGTTATTGCCTTTCGATACTTGTGTGTGACAGAAGAATTAACGTGTTATTTCATGTATTGCATTTAGTAATCTACACTAGGATAAATAATTTGAGCAGTGTTTTCTTTCATATTTACAAAATTAAAAATTCTTTTCCTTGGTGATGTCATCTCAGATCCCACGTGGCCTCCACCACGTCATCATTTTCACATTCTCCTGCTCTTCATTATATTTACATTTTTTACTGCAGAATTATTTAAAAGTAGTTGCACGAGATATAATATTTTTGAATAGTTTTGAATAGATGTACCATGTCAATGATTGGGATTTCTTTCTTCGTTAATTTGGGAAGTTCCGTGTAGCGTTACTGCGGCTGTGCGACTGCCACGCGTTGCGTAAAAGACTACATTGTCTGTCAAGGAAAATTGCATTCATAATTCATAGTCACGAGTACCATGTGGTCATTATTGAACAATCTAATGAGTCCTTTGTCTCACAATCTGATGTGTATAAAAGCGTACAGTTATGTAACACCGAGAGAAAGGTGAAACTTTTCCATAGTGGGGATGGATTGCTCGTAGCTTTCAACTAAATTTACGAATGATTTTTATTCGACTAATTCTGGGAAAATGGGACCTGTTCATAACTAAAGTGCGTAGGCAGCACTAAAGTTATCCAAGGACATTTGTTGATTGTTCTACCGTAATTGATAACTTTATTCCAAAGGCATGGTTACTGTGTGATTCCATGCACAGGAAAATTTGGAAACATGTGTCTCAGTATTAACTGTGAATCGATGTGATTTTGGTGTAGCAAACACTTGTGTTGCATTCGATGTATGTTGTTCCTATGGTAAACTAATTTTGGATATATAGTTACCATTAAAAGGTGTCCACACGACCTTTATTTTCATCGTCCTCCTATAACAGCACATCTCAGATGCTTTGATTCTCTTCTTTCTCGATTTTTCGACAGTCTGTGATCCACTTTCAAAAAATGATGTGCTCTGAATGCTCATTACCAGAAACTTCTTCGTCAAATTAGGGCCGCTGTTTGGTTCTAATAGCCTTCTTTCGGGCTGGACAGTCCTCTTTGCTTGTTTTAGTCTGCCTTTTATGTCTTCCTTGTCTACTCCGCCATGTCTAGCAAACCCCGTAAGTTCGTCTGTTTGATTGTTCCCAATCCTTAGGTTAGGTTTACCGCCAATCTCATTTCTGCTACTCCCCATTACTTTCGTCTCCGTCGGTTTACTGACAATCCATAGTGTGCGCTCATTAGACTGTTGATTCCATTCAACGGATTCTGCAGTTCTTCCTAACTTTAACTAAACGTATCAGTGTTAACAGCGAGTGTTTTCATTTATATCCTTTCTGCGTGAATTTTATTCCGAATCCTCAACCTGACTTTTATATCTGTCATTGTTTCTTTGATGTATAGACTGAATAGTGGGCGTGAAAGCCTGCATCAGTGTATTGTATTTATTCTAATACGAACGGTTACTCCTATGTCTTCCATTCCTGTACATATCATATGATACCCGCTGTTCCCCGTACACTATCTGATCAAAAGTATCCGTAACTAGAGGAGCTGTAACAGCAGAAGGACCGGTCAGGAGAGCTCAGCAAATTCGAACGTGGATGTCATGTGAGTAACAGACCCATGAAAGGCATTGCAACCCTTCTAAACTGCTCAAGTCGACTGTTTGTGATGTGATTGTAAAGAGGAACAGATAGACCTCATGTTCTGACGGACTGTGCCCATAGAGCATTGCGGAGGGTGGATGTTCAAAATCAATGGAAGGAATCGCGCGTTAGTTCTTAAGTGCTTCCAGAATTCCTGCTAACACATTGAGTGGGCTTAGAGAGTTAAAGAGAATAAGTTACTGTGGTCGAGTAGCTCCTTACAAGCCACATATTTCTATAGTTAATGCAAAGGTCGCTTGAGGTGGTGTAAAGTGGTGTAAATAAGGACGCCAATGGACAGTGGAAACGAGTGATTTGGATTGATTAATCACGCATCCCCCGTAGCAATGTTTTGCATTGGCTTGTGTTTGCCCTGGAGAGCATTGTCTGTCATAATCTGTAGTGCCAACAGTGAAGTATGGAGGAGATGGTGGGAGAGTACGGGGGTGTTTTTCATTGTGCCCTTATTGCGCTTAAGGAAGAGCTAAATGCGGAAGGACATGAACAGGCTATACAGCATTGAGTCCTACCTACAGTGGGGGAGTAGTTGGGAGACAGTGGGTGTTTCTATGAGAATGACAATGTGTCGCGTCATAAAGTAAGATTGTGAGTCAATTGTTTACGGAGACTAACACATAACATGGTCTGGCCTGCCGAGGGTCCCGACCGGAAGCCACTGGAACACTTTGAGATGAATTAGAACGTAGGTTTCGCTCAAGAACGCTGCTCAAGACCGCAACATCACTTCTTTCTCCGATTTCGGCTCTCGAGGAAGAATGCGTTGTCATTCGTTCACAGGCATTCAGAGATGTCTTTCAAAGCGTTGTCAACGGAGTTCAAGCAGTCATAAAGGCGCAGTGTGAACACATCCCATATTAATGTCCAGTAATAAGTGTTCGGATACTTTTGATCACATAGTCTACCTTAGATCTATTTTTCTATGAATTTCGATCGATTTTCCTAGGTCGAAAAATCCTATCGAGGGTGATTTTTTTACTGCAATGTAACGTGTCAGGCCTCTCTTAAATAGTTCCAACATATCGGCAGTAGTTTCGTCTTTCAAGACGACGGTACACAAGCACATCTTGCGGAGACCTTCTGCGGAGTAGCAATCAACTCAATGGAATTGCCTGTAATATCTGACAACCCTCCCCCCTTCCACACACACACACATACACACACACACACACACACACACACACACACACACACACACACTGGCAAGGAGGGTCAAAGCATATTACTGTGGAGTGGCCCAACACTGTGTTGTCACATCACCATCCACATCTGCATACATACTCTACACGCCACTGTACAGTACATGGCTGGGAGTAACCTGAGCCACTACTGGTCACTGCCAATCGCAACTAAAGCGAAGGAACTACCGATATGACTCCATATGAGCTCTAATTTTTCGTATCTTATCTTCGTGGCCCCTACACGATGTGTATGTTGGCGGCAGTAGAATCGTTCTGCAGTCAGCTTCAAATGCTGGTTCTCTAAACTTTCTCAACAGCGCTAGTGAAAAGAACCTCGTCTTCCCTCCAGGAATTCCCTTTTTAGTTCCCAAACCGTCTCTGTAATACTTGCTAGGTGATCGAAAATACTGTTAACAAATCTAGCAACCCGCCTCTGAATTGCTTCGATGACTTGCTTTAACTGACCTCGTGAGAATCCCAAACACTCAAGAACAGGTCTCACTAGCGCGCTGTATGCCGTCTCTTTTATAAATGAACCACACTTTCCCACTCGACTACTCGCCTTCCCTAGCACAGTCCTCACATACTCGTTCCATTTCACGTCGCTATGCAGCGTTACAGCCAGATATTTAAACGACGTGACTGTGTCATGCAGGTCGCCACTATTGCTGTATCCGAACCTTACACGTTTGTTTTTCCCATTCATCAGCACTAACTAACATTTTTCCACGAAACCAACTAGAAATTCTGTCTACGTTGTCTTGTATCCTCCTACAGTTACTCAACTTCGACATCTTCGTATACACCACAGATTCATCACCAGCAGACAATACCAGGCTGCTGTTCAGCCTCTGTCTAGCCAGATCCATTATATAGAAAATAATAGGGCCACGCGGGTTAGCCGCGCGGTCTCGGGGGTCTTGTCGCGGTCCGCGCGGCTCCCCCCGTAAGAGGTTCGAGTCCTCCCTTGGTCATGGGTGTGTGTATTGTCCTTAGCGTAAGTTAAAGTTAGATTAGTGCATAAGCTTAGGGACCGATTACCTCAGCAGTTTGGTCCCATAAGGCCTTACCACAAATTTCCAAATAATCGCGGTCCTATCACAGTTCCCTGGGCCACTCCTGACGATAGCCTTGTATGTGCAAACACTCACCGTCGAGGACAGAGTTCTGGTTTCTGTTCCCTGCAGTAGCAGGTTGCGATTTCACTTTCTGTTTTACCCTTCCGAACAGACTGCGTTCATTTCAGTGGATTATTTACAAGAATTTTATCAATTAGCTTCATAGACTTGGCAACGGCTTTGCCGCAGTGGATACACCGGTTCCCGTCAGATCACCGGTGTTGGGCGTGGCCGGTACTTGGATGGCTAACCATCCGGGCCGCCATGCGCTGTTGGCATTTTTTCGGGGTGCACTCAGCCTCGTGATGTCAATTGAGGAGCTACTCGACCGAATAGTAGCGGTTCCGGTCACAGAAAACCATCATAAGAGCGTCCCTCCTATCTGCATCCTCACCTGAGGATGGCACGGCGGTCGAATGGCACGGATGGGCTACTTGTTGCCTGAAGACGGAGTGATATATATTCATAGACTTACTCTTCCATTCCCTGCTCTCAGTGTATCTAAGTCCACACACATTCAGGTACGTACATGTGGTGCAGAGCATAATTAAGGCTCTGTATCTTTCTATTATTATTTTTTTCTTTTTCCTCCCACCTATAATAGCTGCTGTAGTATTAACTCTCCTGTACAGTAATAACTTGGATTGATTGAGTCTGCAAGCAAATCAAAGTCCGAAACCCTTTTTTGCTAGTACACTGAGGTGGCTAATGTCGTGGGATAGTAATATGCATGTATACAGATGGCAGAAGTATTGTATTCACAAGTTACAGAATGGCAGTGCATTGGCGGAGCTTTCATTTGTATTCACGTGATTCATGTGAAAAGGTTTCTGACGTGATTACGGCCGCACGACGCGAATTAACATTTTTTGAAAGCGGAATGGTAATTGGAGCTAGTGCATGGGACACTTCATTTCGGAAATCGTTACAAAATACAATATTTTGAGATACACAGTGTCAAGAGTGTGTCGAGAGTACCAAAGTTTAGTTCTTACCCCTAACCATTTACAACGCAGTGTCCGATGGCGTTCAGATAACGACGAGAGCAGCGGTCTAGAGTTGTCAGTGCTAATAGACAAAAAACACTACGTGAAATGAACGCAGAAATCAATGTGGAACGTACGACGAACGTATCCGTCAGGACAGTCCGGCTAAATTTGGCGTAAATAAACTGTGGCAGCAGACGATCGACGCAGGTGCCTTTGCTAGCAGCACGACATCGCATATAGCGCTTCTTCTGAGCCCGTAATCATATCGGTTGGATCCTGGGCGATTGGAAAACCAGCTTCAGTTGCTGAGAGCTGATGGCAGGGATCAGCGTGGCACAGATCCCCTAAAGCAGGGCTTCACAACATACGTGCTCGCGGAGCAAGCTGTGAGCAGCAAGGCGCGAGCACGGAGCAGCGCGAGCACGCTACCCCCCACTACCGAACCAGAGTGGAGAGTGGGGAGAGTCACGTGGGGCACACAACAGCTGCCGCCAGTCAATGTAAATCCGCGCCCACCTGCAGGGATATCACTCACGAATTATTACTGCGACAAATGAAACAAATAAAGGAGAATGTACACATGCCACATAATTTTATTAGCTTAGTGTATGCCTCTACATTCGCATTAATTTGTGAACTGTTACAAAATAACAGGTGTCACTGAAGTGTGGGATTCTCGGTTATCTTGTACTTATTGCCATTTACAATTGCGTCTATGTTCGGAGTAATTGTTCTTGTGCATTTTAGGCGCAGCGTGCAGTTTAAATTTCGATCAGACAATGCGTTTCTCAGGCGCGTCTTGTTACATTTCATTGCAGAGAACAGTTGTTCACAAACATACGTGGAACCGAACATTGATATTATTCTAGCCGCCAGTTTGTGCAAACGAGGAAATCTATCCTGAGGGAAGTGTCTGTAGAATTCCAAAATGTTTTTCTTGTTCTGAAATTTGTCTCTGTATTCTCTGTCACACTGCAGGTCAATAATTTCCTGCTGCAGCTCAGGAGGAATCTCTTAAATATTCGCTGAATATGGAGAGAACAGATCAAAATCACTGTCTAGTGCTGTCAGATCTTGAAAGCGCTGATCAACTAAACTATGTGAATAACGTTCACAGTCTTTGTGAACATCTTGCATGGATGATAATTTAGGAAAATGAGCTAGGTTTCCTGTTTCCAGCTGACTCACCGAAAGTGTCAATTTCTTTTTAAAAGCTCGTATTCGATCTATGAAATGAGTAATTAGCAGATCTTTACCTTGTAGTGAAATGTTCAAAGCATTCAGATGGCTAGTTAAATCTGCTAAGAACGCGAGATCACATTCAAACGTGCGCGCGCATTTCCCCTCCCTCCCCTCCTTCCCTACTCCGCGACCTTGCACCTGCTCGCGAGCAGGTGCCTGAGCAGACGCGAGTACTCGCGCTCAAAACCGGCCAGTTGTTAAGCCCTGCCCTAAAGCCATGGAACGAAGTAGTCAACAAGGCTCTGTGCAAGCTGACGATGGTCTCTGTTTACATGGTATAGACTGAGTCCACTGGTGCAACTGAACCGGCCATTGATTGGAAATGTCTATGTTCGGCTACTTGAGTATCATTTCAGGCATTCGTGGACTTCATGTTTCCAAATATGTGAACGTGCCACAGTCGTTCACGAGTGCTTTGAAGAACTTTCTGCACAGTTCGAGCAAATAAGTAGGCCACCTAGATCGGCCGACGTATGTCCCATCGAACGTTTATGAGACATAATAGAGAAGTCAGTTCATTCTCAAAATCCTACACCGGCAACTTTCGCAGTTATGGAGGGCTATAGAGGCAGAATGTTTCAGTATTTCTGCAGGGGACTTTTAACGACTTGTTGAGCCCACGCTGCGCCTAGTTACTGCAGTACGCCGGACAGGTGAATTTCAGACACAATATTCGGAGGTATTCCATGACTTTTGTCACCTCAGTGTAGAATAATTTGCTTAGCTAGGGAGAATAGGCGGCAGTATTACAGAATTCTGCAGATCAGTACAGCAATAGAATGTCAGTTTATTTCGGTTTACACGTGTGAATATTCCCTCTTCGCTTCGTCTGTACTGTCCTGGAAGGGACTCCGCAAAACAGAACAGGAAAGCCTTTGGCACAGATTAGTCACGCCTGTCTGTCAGTTCGTTACGCGTGACGCAGCGCCGGTCCGCGGCGCCCTGCGGCGTCCCAGCGGGGCGGCTATCGGCAGCGCAGTCAGCATAAATCAGCAGCCGCTATCCGCTGTGCGCTGCGGCCGGCCGGGATTTGCAGCCCAGGGGTCAGCGGCGCTGAACCCAGGTACCCTGGGGAGCCGCCAGGCTGCCGCGTGGACCCGTGCGTGCAGCCAAAGGAGGACGGCGAAAGTCTCGCCGTGGCGGATGCCCGTGAGGACAACGTAACGAGAACGTGGGAACGAATTTCTCACTTTGGTATCCATGGATGTAAATATATTTTTATTTATGTGTGTTTGTTCCATATTACTGGATCGATTTCAACCAAAAGTTCAAATGTTCAAATCTGTGTGAAATCTTATGGGACTTAACTGCTAAGGTCATCAGTCCCTAAGCTTATACGCTACTTAACCTAAATTATCCTAAGGACTAACACACTCACCCATGCCCGAGGGAGGACTCGAACCTCCGCCGCGACCAGCCATACAGTCCATGACTGCAGCGCCTAAGACCGCTCGGCTAATCCCGCGCGGCAATGATTTCAACCAAACTTGGTACACATATCACTTACTGAAGAGAATCGCTGTGGGGTAGTGGTGGGGATGAAAACAGTAGTGTAGTTAACGATGCGTCAATTCGTAGACTATTCTTCCAGCAATTGAGAATGAGAACACTTAGTGACTTGATTCAAACTTCACACACAATTTCATACCATTTCCAAAACTTTAGCTCTCCGACAATCTTTACCAAATGATGAAAAGTATATCGCTTACTAGATTTCGCCGTTCATGCAGTAAAGGCTTTACATCAGGGATGACTTTTTAATTTACTGTTCCTTTAGTATTAATTATGTTCGCAACATATTTTTCAGGCGTATTAACATACAACGCAGAAAGCACCTGAAAAATTATATCATTGTACGACACTTAGTTCAGAAGATATGAAGTTATGAACAAAGAGATTCTTGAAAAATTGCATCATGTACGACGTTTTAAATTATTACGTTTTTACAGCTAAGTCTGTTAGTAACATATTTCTGAGAGAGTATTAAAAAGTAATGTAAATGTAAAAACTTAAAGTAGCTGCAAAGCCGTGCCATTATAAGACACATTTTCCGGAGATATGACGTCATAAAGATTGAGCTGAGTGAAATCGAAACTGCAGGACGAATTTCGCTGAACATACAAGCGAAGCACGTGTAATATATGTCATTCGTGTGTACTCTGGCAAAGCCGTGGATAGAAAGCCCCTCCTTAAGGCACTGCGTCATATAAGCCAAACATAGTACACATATTGCTATGTGGAAAGAAATCCTGTGGTGCTCCAAATCGGCAACCTCCTATTGAGGGTGGAAGTGATAATGTGGAAAAACATTGGGCAGAAGGGGAGGACAGACAGAGAGGGGGAAGGAAGACAAGAACACGGATATGAGGGAAGAGGAGATGGACACAGTCAGGGGGTAGAGGAAATTGAGAGAAAAAGGGAAAAGGGGAAGGTGGACAAAGAGGAGGCAGATGAGGAAATCGACAGAGGAAGAAAAGAGGGGTAATGGGCAGAGAGATGGGAAGCAAGTGATGGACTCAGAGAGAGTGAAGGAGGAGTTGGGCAGGAGGAAACAAATATAGAAAGGGAAGAGGTAATGGACAGGGAGGGGAGGAGGGTACAGAAGAGAAGGTAAAAATGAGATGTAGAGAGAGAGGGGAAGGAAGGACGGACAGAGAGGGGGCAAGGAGGAAACAAAGGAAGTGAGGAGGAGGTAGAGAGGTAGGAGGATGTGGATTCAGAATGGAGGTGTGGAGGAGATGGACAAATGCGACAGGGCTAGACAGATGGGGAAAAGCAGATGGACAGAGAGAATTGGGAGGGGTAGCATAAGGACAGAGAGGGAGAAAGGAGGAGACAGATAACAAGGGAGTCTGGAGATGGACAGAAAGATAGGGGAGAGGGAGACAGACAGATAGGAGCGTGGACGAGATGGACTTAGAGAGGGGAAAGGAAGAGATGGGCTAATAGAACTGGCTAGCGACAAGTACTCAGCTAGTCGTTGCATAAAAAAGTAAGGGAAATAAGTGGTAAACGAATACGAAATACATTCAAAAAGATATGGCAATCGAGTAATTTCACGTCGCATTACTCGAGTTTGTGGGAATTTTTCGTTTTTGTAGTGGTAAATATGTCTGAAGATTATCTGTACCGTTGCATCCCCTTTAGTTGCAACAAGACTTAAGCGATAATTAAATGGTTGCAGGAGTTTCTTTTGCATTGTCAACAAAATAACCGCGTTACTTAAAGGTAAGTTAATGGAACTGCCACCTACAATAGACCTGTTACGGTAGTAGAAGTTTTCTCTGGATAAATCGGTTGTTAACAGAGTCTGATGGCATTTATTTCTTGAAATATTTTCCCTTGTCAGAAGAGATGTCTCATAATTGGCAGGCTTGTTACCCAGACAGTTTGCCTTTGTTCTACTTCTAACGGAATCTCAGCTACTTGTCTTAGAGACGAGACCACTGAGTTCCCTCGTTCTGCGTGCGCAATCTGACATCTGCAGGGCAGCCAGAAGTACCTTGCTGATTACTTATGCATTCAGATGGCCGGCCTCTTGAAGGTAAAACCACCTTCTTGATAGTTTCACTATCCGAATGTCATTTTCCTTGGCTTCCAAAATCACTAGTGACTGCTGACTCTAGACTAAATTCTCTCTGATAAGATCGGCTTTTATATCATTCCCACGCTACCACGTGGCATCTCGGACGTTTCCTATGGCCTTGTTACCATATTACTGCTGGTAATTGTACCGCGTGTCCTCAAATGTTTCTCTCGTGGGTAACGAACCTGTAAGGATAGCATTTTGCTTGTATAGACAGCTGCTCGGCTGACGACCTGTTTACCTCGTCTTTCCATATTACTCCTGTCGTAGGTTATGCAGCCATGCTAGTACAATGTCACTTTATCCGATATTTACTCCATTGTCTGCTGTCAAAAAGGTTGAACGTATTTTGATAGTTTCCTTAATTTTTATTTTGTATAGAAACAAGTCAGAGAATTTGAACGTAAATTTTTCTAGGATGTTATCTGAGGGCTGTGAGTGTACTGTAAGATTTTCACCAAATAATATATACCACAGCAGTCACTTGTTACTATTATTTTATTAGCATGACGAGTTTCGACAGCATGCTGCCGTCATTAGGAGCATTTATAGTTACTGTTACATTTTAATTAATATGAAGTGAGGTTAGTTTCATGTTCTGTGTGTGTGCCAGTAACGTTGTATGTCAAAATAGACGCCTGTTCAGGAAGATAAAAATGTTATAGTGTGTACATCATCTGAAAAGCATGATTAGCATTTTGATTTGAGTATTTACTTGCATTTTTGTTAGTAATTTCGTTGCATGGCACACAGGGCACAGTAACAATTATATCATAAATTAACACTTCAGCAGTCATTTGTTGACATCAATCCATGGGTCTCAAAAGCTAAGATAAATGGGTTTCTGTTGCTAAACTGTAGTATACAGTGATGAAACGTTTGTATATGTATATATTTATGTAAGGAAAATAGTTGGTAAAGTCAATTACTTCTTCTCAGTGGATAAGCATTCAACAATGGAGAAGTTTTTAAAGAAGTTACTATCATTACTTTCAAGTTTATCATTTAGTAACACATCTCCATTCACTGTGATATAAAAGTTTATTTCCAGTATAATCGAACAGCTACAAAAAATTACTAAGATGGCCTAATAACTAACAGTCTCATACAAAAAGCTACATTAATCGAAAACATAAGCTACATTAAACACAGAAAATGAAAAAAAACTCACTGCTTGCATCCCTTTCACAAGCAAACTCTGTTACAAAATAGCAAACATTTTAAGACCAAACAACATTAAAATTGCCTTCACATCACATAACAAACTACAACACACACTGGGACACAATATTAAGAACATACATAAAAAATACAATCAGGCATTTATAAAATGATATGTGGTACCTGAGAGCCCTTTACATAGGCAAAACGTGGCGAGACTTTCATCAAGGATACAACGTACTTACAAATGCCTACCATACTAACAACTATAACAGTTCAGAAATAGCTACTCATATAACAAACATAGGCCATCCATTCCATTACATTGCATATGAACTTCATATATTACATAAAATTGACAAGGGACACCAGATTGACTTATATGAAGAACAGGAAATATTAATTCACAGCACAGTACATAGAGGCAAGTTACCAAATGCTAAACTTGAAAGTAATAATACTGACTTCTTTTAAAACTTTTTTAACGTTAAATATCTATTTCATTGAAAGACATAGTTATGCCCAACTATGCACCTAATAACTGCCATGACATAAATACATCTAGATATGATTGTTTCATCTTCACTCTATGCTACCCTTTTAGCAATGGACATTAGTTTATCTTAGGTTTTAAGACTCTTTAGATTGATGTTATCAAATAATGGTGAAAGTGTTAAGTTCTATTGTAGTTGTTGCTAAATCCTGTGTGCCAGCCAAAGAAATTGCCAACAAAAATGTAAGTAAATGCCTTAACAAAATGACTAATCATACTTATCACATAAGGTACACGCTGTAACATGTATATCTTCCTGACCAGAAGCCTTGTTCGCCACATAACCTCACTGGCACATACAGCAAGGGAATCTAACCTCACTTCATCTTAATTACAACGTAAAATTAACTATACATGCACCTGATGATGGGAGCACGATGCCGAAACGTGTCGTGCTAATAAAATATTAATGACAAATGACTGTTGCACTATATAATATTTCATAAAAGTATAAGATTTGTGTCACATTTTACTTTAAAAATGGAATAAAGTGCAGCAAAGTTTTATAAATGTTAAATATTGCTTTTGGTGTGTCGACTAAGGGGGAAACAAGGTTTAGAATTGTATAAGCGTTTTTAATAAAAAAGTGAAGATGTTGAAGATAGCGAGAATCGTTCAAACTCTTAATACATTATCAACCAAATACATCGTGGACGTGACTACAAATGATCGCCGAGTCACAATCAGAGAAGTTGCTGATAATGTTGGCCTATCAAATTGGATAATGTCATAGAAATTTTTCGTCTGAAATGGGTATGAAAAAGTGTGACACAATTTTTTTTAATTGTTCAGTATCGAACAAAAATAGCGGCATATGCATGTTGCTCAGGAGTTGCTAGATAAAGTCAACAATGGCGTAGAATTACTGTACTCTGTTATAAAGAGCGAAAACGTCCCATCGTAAACATTCTGGCTCTCCAGTGCAGTCTAATATGAAGGCTATGCTCATTGTGTTCCTTTATTTAACGGCATAGTGCACCATGAGTTCTTGTCACTTTCTGGAACGAAGAATATGGGCTATTACAAACTGAATGACGTCTGCTTGAGACAATCCAAGGCAAAAGTAGGATCCAGAATGAGATTTTCACTCTGCAGCGGAGTGTGCGGTGATATGAAACTTCCTGGCAGATTAAAACTGTGTGCCGGACCGAGACTCGAACTCGTGACCTTTGCTTTTCGCGGGCAAGTGCTCTACCAACTGAGCTACCCAAGCACGACTCACGCCCCGTCCTCACAGCTTCACTTCTGCCAGTACCTCGTCTCCTACATTCCAAACTTTACAGAAGCTCTCCCGCGAACCTTGCAGAACTAGCACTCCTGAAAGAAAGGACATTGCGGAGACATGGCTTAGCCACAGCCTGGGGGATGTTTCCAGAATGAGATTTTCACTCTGCAGCGGAGTGTGCGCTGATATGAAATTTCCTGGCAGATTAAAACTGTGTGCCGGACCGTGACTCGAACTCGGGACCTTTGCCTTTCATGGGCAAGGAAACGAGGTACTGGCAGAAGTAAAGTTGTGAGGACGGGGCATGAGTCGTGGTTGGGTTGCTCAGTTGGTAGAGCACTTGCCCGCGAAAGGCAAAGGTCCCGGGTTCGAGTCTCGGTCCGGCATACAGTTTTAATTTGCCAGGAAGTTTCAAAAGTAGGATGTTTGGCGGGGCGAGACAATTCGTGTCTCTTCCATCACGATAACGCAAATGCTCACACTTTCTACATCAACATTTATACTCCGCAAGGGACCCAACGGTGTGTGGCGGAGGGCACTTTACGTGCCACTGTCAGTACCTCCCTTTCCTGATCCAGTCGCGTATGGTTCGCGGTAGGAACGACTGTCGGAAGGCCTACGTGCGCGCTCTAATCTCTCTAATTTTACATTCGTGATCTCCTCGGCAGGTATAAGTAGGGGGAAGCAATATATTCGAGACCTCATCCAGAAACGCACCCTCGCGAAACTTGGCGAGCAAGCTACACCGCGATGCAGAGCGCCTCTCTTGCAGAGTCTGCCACTTGAGTTTGCTAAACATCTCCGTAACGCTATCACGGTTACCAAATAACCCTGTGACGAAGCGCGCCGCTCTTCTTTGGATCTTCTCTATCTCCTCCGTCAACCCGGCCTGGTACGGATCCCACACTGATGAGCAATACTCGAGTATAGGTCGAACGAGTGTTTTGTAAGCCACCTTCTTTGTTGATGGACTACATTTTCTAAGGACTCTCCCAATGAACCTCAACCTGGTACCCACCTTACCAGCAATTAATTTTATATGATCATTCCACTTCAAATCGTTCCGTACGCATACTCCCAGATATTTTACAGAAGTAACTGCTACCAGTGTTTGTTCCGCTATCATATAATCATACAATAAAGGATCCTTCTTTCTATGTATTCGCAATACATGACATTTGTCTATGTTAAGGGTCAATTGCCGCCCCTTGCACCAAGTGCCTATCCGCTGCAGATCTTCCTGCATTTCGCTACAATTTTCTAATGCTGCAACTTCTCTGTATACTACAGCATCATCCACGGAAAGCCGTATGGAACTTCCGACACTATCTACTAGGTCATTTACATATATTGTGAAAAGCAATGGTCCCATAACACTCCCCTGTGGCACGCCAGAGGTTACTTTAACGTCTGTAGACGTCTCTCCATTGAGAACAACATGCTGTGTTCTGTTTGCTAAAAACTCTTCAATCCAGCCACACAGCTGGTCTGATATTCCGTAGGCTCTTACTTTGTTTATCAGGCGACGGTGCGAAACTGTATCGAACGCCTTCCGGAAGTCAAGGAAAATAGCATCTACCTGGGAGCCTGTATCTAATATTTTCTGGGTCTCATGAACAAATAAAGCGAGATGGGTCTCACACTATCGCTGTTTCCGGAATCCATGTTGACTCCTACAGAGTAGATTCTGGGTTTCCAAAAACGACATGATACGCGAGCAAAAACATGTTCTAAAATTCTACAACAGATCGACGTCAGAAATATAGTTCTATAGTTTTGTGCATCTGCTCGACGACCCTTCTTGAAGACTGGGACTACCTGTGCTCTTTTCCAATCATTTGGAACCTTCCGTTCCTCTAGAGACTTGCGGTACACGGCTATTAGAAGGGGGGCAACTTCTTTCGCGTACTCTGTGTAGAGTCGAATTGGTATTGTTACCTGTACGTGCATTTTTGTCCCAAAAATACTGTACTGATGCCCCAGCCTCTGTATTCGCCAGGCACTGCCCTATGTGACTTATTTCAATGACGGAAAATAAGGAACTCTGTAAAGGGGCTGTTGTTTTGCAAGCGAAGATGAGGTACAAAACGCATCGCTAATAGAACTACGTCGTCCAGGAACTGAAACAAGCGGCTGTGTAAGTACCTAACATCTAATTCGGTCTACTTTAAGGTAGACGCATAAACCAAATTGTGTCGAAAATCAAAGCTTACCGTTCTATAACCCGTCCGTTAAGTGACGAATGTCTAATGGATGACTGATGAATGGCAACTGTTCTGGGACACTGCCAATACAAGGAAAAAAATAGGATGTTGTACCACACTTTAGGAAACGTACAAAAATGGTCCAATTGTTGTGGCAACACGGACCTTATGGAAATATCTCTGTTAATCCGATATAACGGATACGTCAGACCCGTCTGTGGAGATACGAAAACAATTCAACGTGTTGTGTCAGAGCGCCTCTATCAGAGGAAAGATAGAAAGCTTAGGATGTCTTAATTTGTTGAATATTGTAAGTGAAAGAGAAACACATGCTCCTCTGAGCAGACTATCTGACATAATCCAGTAGAGTGCTATAAATAAATGTTAACTTCAGAGAGACAGAAATCATGACACTCTATAATATTTAATAGCACTGTTTCAGTGAAGACTTAACATCGGAGTAGGCAGTGCAAAGAATTTCTTCACCTGGAGAACATGAAGTTCCCAGGATGATGCAAGGGGCGAGACTCCTGAGGTCCTGATGAATACCAGCGGTTCCGACCTGGTACGAATTGCAGCAGAAGAATGGAAAGAGTGTGTCACGTCAACAGGGTCTGCAGTGCCTGACAAAGAACGTCACCCTTCGTGCCAGAAACATGAAGACCAATGTGACTCTCTGAGACAAGGAAGAAGGCCTCTTCTTCCTGCGCCAAGGGTTGTAACCTCCTCCTCACTTATCGACCTTAATGACAGTGAAAATATTAAACCGCGTGTACCTAATGGAAATTAGGGAAAAGCAATCGTCACCGAAGTTAATCTGTCGGTAAAGAGGGAGGAAAGGGTTACATCTATTTGAAAGGAAAAATGTGAATGAAACTGGTGGAAATTAATTTTGAAAAGGGGTAAGTTAATAAAGAAAGTAAATGTGCGGCCGTTACGTTAACAATCAACTAGCGGTAATTAGATATTTGAGATTTGGGGGAAATTACGGTCGCCAGTCCTAAGGACAATTACTATAGTAACTGAAAAAGAAAGGTTATTACACACATAATTAGCACTAGAAGCGTGGCAACTGAAGGTTGACACGTGTAGTGTGAAAACTGAAAGTTTGTCAGAAGTAGTAAATTTCGCTGCACTCTGACTTAATTTAGGAAAAGAATTAATAAAACCGGAAAATTGAAGGTTAATTTAGTGACTGAAATTAATAGTGAGCTTTCTTTCTGAAGCACATCGAAATTCAGTAAAATACGGTTAGTCTTGGACTACCTCAACAATCATTTCAAAAGCTACTTGAATCTACGCAATTTAGAAATAAGAGATTTAACTTTGAACTTGAATTAAATGATTCTGAACAATTAACAATAGTAAAATTTAGTACGTACCAAGCTGAGCTGCAGTCACAGGTAAGCTAAAATACGGTAACAAAATTCGCACTCTTAATTTGTGCTCGTGTAATCTAAATATTGTAGCCAGCTATGAATACTTTAACTGAACTCTGAAATTAAGGCAGTGAAATTGAATTATATTATTTTAATGCTGGCGTTTGAATTTCAACGACACTCGGGTTCATTTCGGAAAAGGAAGGGACCCTGCTTGGCAATGCAATTGGGACAATGAGCAACAAAGGTTCATGCCAAGTTGCTGTAATTTTGCGAGGCAAATGGAACAATTTGAAAAGCTGAGGTCTGCCATACAGTTCTGAAACTTTACGTGCTTTTAGTCTTCCTTGTTGGTTGATTGAAGGTTTGAAGCCGTCGATCGAGGAGGTGGCGACAGTCACTCATTATCGGCCGTCGCTGTTGCAGAAGCTGGATGCTGGCGCGCCTTCTTCTCGACACGGTCACCAGGCGAAACGGGCTCTTGATGTGTGCCAGCTAATGCTTCCCGTCCGCGACACCGTGCTAGAAACTACCATAGCCAGTCGATCGCAATTACATGCTTCCAAACCCCGAAAGCGCGACAACTCGCGGGAGCGTCACACAACACACCTGCTCAACCGCACTACTTCAACCAGACTCTCTCTTCCCGCGCTCCACGCGACAGAGTTCACACTACCAAAGATCCTAAACACTTTGGTTCTCCACACGACCTATCGATGTATTCGTTCGATATTATAGTTTTCCCTAGGCCAGACCCAGCGTATAAATACAAATGATCTTTACACAACAAACCAATTATACATCGACATAAATGCATATATATACAAATAGTAAAACAATTACAATATACAAAGACACAGAAACGTCATATATTCAGGTAACAAAATAAGGAAAAAAAATTATAGTACAATAGATGGAAATAGGAGGATATGCATTTCCGGCGTTACACGTGCCCCACATTGTCTGAGGATGTTCGTGTAACGTAAACAGACTCAGAAAATGTCCCAAAAAAGAAACAGCGGAAATGCATATGCTCAAAACATCAACAAAATTTAGGATTCGTCTAATTAACCGTAAACCAATTTTTAGACGAAAATAATTGAGTGGAGACACTCCTAATCTTATTCCACTCTGTCATCTTGCACAAAATAAAACAGGTTGACAACATATTAAAATTCATAGAAAACATAGAAAATGGTTTAGCTATTCTAAAAATCAAATTTCCTGTCAGTATCAAGAAATAGAATACTATTTACAAATTTAATCAGATTACATGGTCATAGAAAACAGATATATCAAAATACGCAAATTAATAATTAATTACATAGAATACACATTTCATATAACCTTTTCATAATTAATACTCTCGCCATGAGTGTCCACTTGACGTTAAACAAGAAAATAATATACAGCAGATCGACAAAAAACATAAATATTGACAGCAGAATTCTTTCACATCAGCTGTCCGGGAAGAAAAACAACTCCGCCTTCCGTACTCGCAAGTACAAAGAATGCCGACAGCGGCACAAGAGCCAACAGCGGCTCCGCCTTGCCAGTATTGTTGCGCCCGCCTGTGCGGCACGCTTGATCTCACTCGCCCTTGTAACGGCGTTTCCAGAACGTCCGTTTCACTGAATTCTTTCGGAAAAACTCACTCCCGAGTAATCTCAAGGAGTCCATAAACACTATCACAGTGGATAACTCAACACTGTCCATCACCACACGCATGTACTAGCCTGAAACTTAAAACAGCGTCTAAGTACATCGGCAATGACTAGTAAATCACATATTTATGAAATCTTACAGCTATTTACAAAATCATATTTAGATTCCTTAATCTACTGTGACTCAGCTGAAAACTTAACCTAGCAGCTTGGATTTTTCAGTTGATTAGATCATGATTAAATTGATTAAAATTAAATTGATTAATCAAAATTAATTACTTATTAATTACAACTTCTTTAATGACCTCTAGGTCAGGCAAAAGCATCGCAACATGGCACATCCTTAAATCTTACACTCTATTTTACATACTGTACAAATTACCCATTGTGTGGTATTAATCGATCCTAGGTTGGTACAAATTCAAGTCTACAATGTTCCGTATACCTAATAGTTTTCCAGAGCTTGGATACTCTAAGTAATAAGCATTTGTGTGAGGTATACCAATGACTTTATATGATCCATTACAAACAAACTTAAATTTAGAGATTTCATGGTCTATCTCGCTCGATTTCTCATGAGCTTTTACAAGTACTAAGTCTCCTATTGCAAACTTAGCAAAACGCGCTTTAGCGTCATGACGACGTAGGCGAGCATCGGCTTTTAGCTTCATTACTTCTCGCAAACGATCTTTTTTCACACCAACATTAATGTCAATCCGTGGAGGGAATTTGATTATCTCTTCCAATTCACTTTCTACACTTTTGTCAATGCCGAGATTCCTCACGTTACGGCAGTTCAAATTTATATCTGTGTCAATACCATCTGGCCAGTTAACAATGTGTATAGGCTGGTATTGCCTATGCACACCGTCTCCTGCCTCGTCAAAACTAACTACTATTGTTTTATCTTGTGACGTACATGTCAAAGTTTTGCTTTCGCAATTAATCACTGCACGGTACTTTAATAGCCAATCTAACCCAATAATTACTTCCGTAGTTAAGTCTGGCACGACGACAAACTCTTGTTCAAATCGTGCCCCACATATCTCGAAGTTGACAAAAATCTGTTTTGTGACCGGTTTACTGGCCTTCCCAGTAGCACCGATAATTTTCACTCCTGTTACTGGCATAACTACGATGCCAGGTCTGTCTTTCAGTAACTCAAATATTTTCCCAGATACAGCACTCAATTCTGCACCAGTGTCAATCAACACGTTTAGTTGTAGGTCGTGCATATTAACAGACACTACTATCTGTCTACACTTGTCCTCGACTGTTTCTTTATTTTCCCACAGTAAATCCTCGTCTATATCCAGGTCATTCCAGAAAAAACCATCCGGCTTTGATCCTAAATCCGGCTTATCTGGCGGCTTTTTCAGCCTCTGTTCACATATAGTTTTAATTTCAACACTTTTGTCCTGAGGCTTAGTCTGTAGCTTTGCCTCCAATACCGAAACCTTTTCCTGTAACTCGTCAACTAGTGAGTGTTGCTTTGCTATCGATTCACTAATTGTCACCTTCGTTGATTCCTCTTTGGCCAGATTGATCTCATCTGCCAATCTACCTGGAGGAATGTGCCCAGTAGTATCTGCAATTACTTCCTCTAGATCTGCGCAACACACACTGTTATCGTCTGACCGTATAATGTCAGCTCTAACCTCATACACGCTGTAATCTATGTGCTTTTCTACCAATCGTGTCCGGCTATCACTAAAATTTTCATAATCTTTCTCCTTAATACTCTCGCAATGTTTAACCTGGAGGTTTGCGTCGGATGGGTCGGCTACTTCTACCACTATAACTTTCGGTAAAGTCTGCCGGTTAGGGCCAGAACTTTCCGTTACTACTTCAACATCCATCTCCTGTGGGACGAAACACGACGAACCTTGCTCGTGCTCCCCATTAACATCAACTATTTCTAGTAAAGTCTGCCAGTTAGGGCCAGAACTTTCTATCACTTCATAAACACTATCTTCCTGCGGGACGAGACGCGGCAAATCCTGCCCGCGCTCCCCATAAACACTTCTCCCGTAAAGGCCCCTATAATCTCTTAGTTCGTCGTATAAGACGAACTGCCTTAACCAGACCTCATCCCTCTCTGCATCACCTCGCTCAATGACGGACGTGTTATCCGACATCTGATCTTCTCTCAACAATTGCGAATCATTCTTAAACTCAATCTCCAGTTCTGCTGTTGGTGTTACAGCTGCCACTTTATAATCTATTTCCGGAACACTACTTACATTGTTCTCACTGACAGTGAATGTATTTTCTACTGCCGTGTCTACAGCTGATCTACTACTTGTGGGCGCACTCCTTTCTCCTAACACTGGCACACTCTCCCGCCGTTGATTATTCCACACGGAATTTTCATAACGACGACACCTGGGTTTTCTCCTGTTATTGGGCCGCCAAAATTTCTCCACGCCCGGTCGGCCCCTCACCGGCGCGGCTAATGGTTTCCCTGTCTCGTCCCAGCAGATACGCTCCCCGGATGCTGCTGAGGCGGCTGATCACACCCTCTGGCGTTATTACTATTCTGTGAAGCCCGTATCACGTTAGTATGATACTGGTTTCCGTCATTCCTGTTATTATTTGCATTGTACCGATTGTTATTACGGTCCGAACCATTATTGTTATTGCTGCCATGGTTACGGTATGCATTATTCCCATGGTTATCGTTGTTGTGGTTGCTGTGGTACCCGTTGTTGTTACCACGGCCTCTACCACTGTCGCGATTATTGCGCCAATTGTCCTCGTCCTCCACTCTTTCCAGGAAATCATTTATTGTCCTGTAATTGCTTCCTACGTAGCGTTTTGTATCATCTGGAAGCTTTTTGTAGAGTTCCCAGACTATTTCGGATTCCGTGCGGCGATCACGCAAATATTCCAACTTGCGGATCCAGGCTTCACAAAACTCCTTCATCGAACCGCGCGAATTCGCATCGAAAGGCCTCGATACGACAAATTCGCGCCAGACACTTTGCTGTTTTTGCTCTGACCAGTATTCAGCCAGAAACAAGTTTTTAAATTCGTCAAATGTCAGGTTCGTAATGTTGAGGTTTAAGCCCCAACGCTTGGCATCACCAGCCAACACATCAATAATCGCATTAATTTTTCTCTCATTAGTCCATGATCTGGGTAAAACTCTTTCACAATTCTTAATGAAATCCCTCGCGTGTATACCGCCTTTTTATCAAGGGGTCGAACCGCTCCTCTTTCGTCAACAATTCCGAACTATGTGCATAGATTGGCACATAGCTCTGTTTTTCGTCAAGTTGCTTTTCTAATTCCGACACTCTCGTAATTACTTGGCAAGTGGTTGTCGCAAGCGTTTCTACTTCCCTTTTTTTTCCTTCGCAGGTATTAGCCTGCTTCGTCACTTTGGTATCTACTTCGGATACTAAAGCCTTTAAAGTTTCCACCTTCTTTTGATCCTCTTTTTTCACTAATTGAATTTGTTCCGTCACCTTATTCTCGATGATCGGACCAACTGATTCTCCTACACTTTTCTCGATTCTGCTAATTTCGGAATAAAAACGAGTATTTATGCTCGCAATTTCCGCCTGAACGCCTATCATTTCCTGTTTAAGATTACCGATTTCGGTATTAATTACAACAATACCTTCTTTGATTTTATCAACTTTTGTGTTAACAACTCCAACATTGTTGTTAACTACGTTAATAGCTTTGTTCTGATTGTCTAGCATCCGTTCAATTTTTTCAAACTGAGCTTCTTGCTTGGCAGCCTGAGCTTCTTGCTTGGCAGCCTGAGCTTCTTGCTTGGCAGCCTGAGCTTCTTGCTTGGCAGCCTGATCTTCTTGCTTGGCCGATTGACTCTTGATTTCGTTAATCAAAACATTCAATAAATCAGTTAAATTCTCGGAAACTACCGATTTTACTTCCGTAGCAGCTTCCTGTTTAATTGTCACCCCGTATTCGTCATCAAGGGATTCAGATTTGATTTTCACTTCCGATTCCGAAACATTTTCTAAAGTTTGGAATTCCATTTCTGATCTTTGTTGCGTTTCGGCGGTCGCGTCTTTCATGCTAGCCGCCTGCCACTGAACAATGGGTACCGCGGTGCGCGTTTCCCACTGTTCGACCGATTGTTCGGTATCCACGTCTACCAAATTTTGGCAATTGTTGCCTTCACTCATTTTAATAATTTTCAATATAAATGCCAAATCTCAAATATAATTAGGATTACTCCCACTACTTATTCTCGCTGACGTAACGACCATTTCGTACTTTGTTACGAGATTTGCAAATTTGCAAAATTCGTGTCCAGAACAACCTCAAATCTGAAGATTGTCCCGTCACCAGGTCGCCACATGTAACCTCCCCCTCACTTATCGACCTTAATGACAGTGAAAATATTAAACCGCGTATACCTAATGGAATTTGGGAAAAGCAATCGTCACCGAAGTTAATCTGTCAGTAAAGAGGGAGGAAAGGGTTACATCTATTTGAAAGGAAAAATGCAAATGAAACTAGTGGAAATTAATTTTGAAAAGGGGTAAAGTTAATAAAGAAAGTAAATGTGCGGCCGTTACGTTAACAATCAACTAGCAGTAATTAGATATTTGAGATTTGGGGGAAATTACGGTCGCCAGTCCTAAGGACAATTACTATAGTAACTGAAAAAGAAAGGTTATTACACACATAATTAGCACTAGAAGCGTGGCAACTGAAGGTTGACACGTGTAGTGTGAAAACTGAAAGTTTGTCAGAAGTAGTAAATTTCGCTGCACTCTGACTTAATTTAGGAAAAGAATTAATAAAACCGGAAAATTGAAAGTTAATTTAGTGACTGAAATTAATAGTGAGCTTTCTTTCTGAAGCACATCGAAATTCAGTAAAATACGGTTAGTCTTGGACTACCTCAACAATCATTTCAAAAGCTACTTGAATCTACGCAATTTAGAAATAAGAGATTTAACTTTGAACTTGAATTAAATGATTCTGAACAATTAACAATAGTAAAATTTAGTACGTACCAAGCTGAGCTGCAGTCACAGGTAAGCTAAAATACGGTAACAAAATTCGCACTCTTAATTTGTGCTCGTGTAATCTAAATATTGTAGCCAGCTATGAATACTTTAACTGAACTCTGAAATTAAGGCAGTGAAATTGAATTATATTATTTTAATGCTGGCGTTTGAATTTCAACGACACTCGGGTTCATTTCGGAAAAGGAAGGGACCCTGCTTGGCAATGCAATTGGGACAATGAGCAACAAAGGTTCATGCCAAGTTGCTGTAATTTTGCGAGGCAAATGGAACAATTTGAAAAGCTGAGGTCTGCCATACAGTTCTGAAACTTTACGTGCTTTTAGTCTTCCTTGTTGGTTGATTGAAGGTTTGAAGCCGTCGATCGAGGAGGTGGCGACAGTCACTCATTATCGGCCGTCGCTGTTGCAGAAGCTGGATGCTGGCGCGCCTTCTTCTCGACACGGTCACCAGGCGAAACGGGCTCTTGATGTGTGCCAGCTAATGCTTCCCGTCCGCGACACCGTGCTAGAAACTACCATAGCCAGTCGATCGCAATTACATGCTGCCAAACCCCGAAAGCGCGACAACTCGCGGGAGCGTCACACAACACACCTGCTCAACCGCACTACTTCAACCAGACTCTCTCTGCCCGCGCTCCACGCGACAGAGTTCACACTACCAAAGATCCTAAACACTTTGGTTCTCCACACGACCTATCGATGTATTCGTTCGATATTATAGTTTTCCCTAGGCCAGACCCAGCGTATAAATACAAATGATCTTTACACAACAAACCAATTATACATCGACATAAATGCATATATATACAAATAGTAAAACAATTACAATATACAAAGACACAGAAACGTCATATATTCAGGTAACAAAATAAGGAAAAAAAATTATAGTACAATAGATGGAAATAGGAGGATATGCATTTCCGGCGTTACACGTGCCCCACATTGTCTGAGGATGTTCGTGTAACGTAAACAGACTCAGAAAATGTCCCAAAAAAGAAACAGCGGAAATGCATATGCTCAAAACATCAACAAAATTTAGGATTCGTCTAATTAACCGTAAACCAATTTTTAGACGAAAATAATTGAGTGGAGACACTCCTAATCTTATTCCACTCTGTCATCTTGCACAAAATAAAACAGGTTGACAACATATTAAAATTCATAGAAAACATAGAAAATGGTTTAGCTATTCTAAAAATCAAATTTCCTGTCAGTATCAAGAAATAGAATACTATTTACAAATTTAATCAGATTACATGGTCATAGAAAACAGATATATCAAAATACGCAAATTAATAATTAATTACATAGAATACACATTTCATATAACCTTTTCATAATTAATACTCTCGCCATGAGTGTCCACTTGACGTTAAACAAGAAAATAATATACAGCAGATCGACAAAAAACATAAATATTGACAGCAGAATTCTTTCACATCAGCTGTCCGGGAAGAAAAACAACTCCGCCTTCCGTACTCGCAAGTACAAAGAATGCCGACAGCGGCACAAGAGCCAACAGCGGCTCCGCCTTGCCAGTATTGTTGCGCCCGCCTGTGCGGCACGCTTGATCTCACTCGCCCTTGTAACGGCGTTTCCAGAACGTCCGTTTCACTGAATTCTTTCGGAAAAACTCACTCCCGAGTAATCTCAAGGAGTCCATAAACACTATCACAGTGGATAACTCAACACTGTCCATCACCACACGCATGTACTAGCCTGAAACTTAAAACAGCGTCTAAGTACATCGGCAATGACTAGTAAATCACATATTTATGAAATCTTACAGCTATTTACAAAATCATATTTAGATTCCTTAATCTACTGTGACTCAGCTGAAAACTTAACCTAGCAGCTTGGATTTTTCAGTTGATTAGATCATGATTAAATTGATTAAAATTAAATTGATTAATCAAAATTAATTACTTATTAATTACAACTTCTTTAATGACCTCTAGGTCAGGCAAAAGCATCGCAACATGGCACATCCTTAAATCTTACACTCTATTTTACATACTGTACAAATTACCCATTGTGTGGTATTAATCGATCCTAGGTTGGTACAAATTCAAGTCTACAATGTTCCGTATACCTAATAGTTTTCCAGAGCTTGGATACTCTAAGTAATAAGCATTTGTGTGAGGTATACCAATGACTTTATATGATCCATTACAAACAAACTTAAATTTAGAGATTTCATGGTCTATCTCGCTCGATTTCTCATGAGCTTTTACAAGTACTAAGTCTCCTATTGCAAACTTAGCAAAACGCGCTTTAGCGTCATGACGACGTAGGCGAGCATCGGCTTTTAGCTTCATTACTTCTCGCAAACGATCTTTTTTCACACCAACATTAATGTCAATCCGTGGAGGGAATTTGATTATCTCTTCCAATTCACTTTCTACACTTTTGTCAATGCCGAGATTCCTCACGTTACGGCAGTTCAAATTTATATCTGTGTCAATACCATCTGGCCAGTTAACAATGTGTATAGGCTGGTATTGCCTATGCACACCGTCTCCTGCCTCGTCAAAACTAACTACTATTGTTTTATCTTGTGACGTACATGTCAAAGTTTTGCTTTCGCAATTAATCACTGCACGGTACTTTAATAGCCAATCTAACCCAATAATTACTTCCGTAGTTAAGTCTGGCACGACGACAAACTCTTGTTCAAATCGTGCCCTACATATCTCGAAGTTGACAAAAATCTGTTTTGTGACCGGTTTACTGGCCTTCCCAGTAGCACCGATAATTTTCACTCCTGTTACTGGCATAACTACGATGCCAGGTCTGTCTTTCAGTAACTCAAATATTTTCCCAGATACAGCACTCAATTCTGCACCAGTGTCAATCAACACGTTTAGTTGTAGGTCGTGCATATTAACAGACACTACTATCTGTCTACACTTGTCCTCGACTGTTTCTTTATTTTCCCACAGTAAATCCTCGTCTATATCCAGGTCATTCCAGAAAAAACCATCCGGCTTTGATCCTAAATCCGGCTTATCTGGCGGCTTTTTCAGCCTCTGTTCACATATAGTTTTAATTTCAACACTTTTGTCCTGAGGCTTAGTCTGTAGCTTTGCCTCCAATACCGAAACCTTTTCCTGTAACTCGTCAACTAGTGAGTGTTGCTTTGCTATCGATTCACTAATTGTCACCTTCGTTGATTCCTCTTTGGCCAGATTGATCTCATCTGCCAATCTACCTGGAGGAATGTGCCCAGTAGTATCTGCAATTACTTCCTCTAGATCTGCGCAACACACACTGTTATCGTCTGACCGTATAATGTCAGCTCTAACCTCATACACGCTGTAATCTATGTGCTTTTCTACCAATCGTGTCCGGCTATCACTAAAATTTTCATAATCTTTCTCCTTAATACTCTCGCAATGTTTAACCTGGAGGTTTGCGTCGGATGGGTCGGCTACTTCTACCACTATAACTTTCGGTAAAGTCTGCCGGTTAGGGCCAGAACTTTCCGTTACTACTTCAACATCCATCTCCTGTGGGACGAAACACGACGAACCTTGCTCGTGCTCCCCATTAACATCAACTATTTCTAGTAAAGTCTGCCAGTTAGGGCCAGAACTTTCTATCACTTCATAAACACTATCTTCCTGCGGGACGAGACGCGGCAAATCCTGCCCGCGCTCCCCATAAACACTTCTCCCGTAAAGGCCCCTATAATCTCTTAGTTCGTCGTATAAGACGAACTGCCTTAACCAGACCTCATCCCTCTCTGCATCACCTCGCTCAATGACGGACGTGTTATCCGACATCTGATCTTCTCTCAACAATTGCGAATCATTCTTAAACTCAATCTCCAGTTCTGCTGTTGGTGTTACAGCTGCCACTTTATAATCTATTTCCGGAACACTACTTACATTGTTCTCACTGACAGTGAATGTATTTTCTACTGCCGTGTCTACAGCTGATCTACTACTTGTGGGCGCACTCCTTTCTCCTAACACTGGCACACTCTCCCGCCGTTGATTATTCCACACGGAATTTTCATAACGACGACACCTGGGTTTTCTCCTGTTATTGGGCCGCCAAAATTTCTCCACGCCCGGTCGGCCCCTCACCGGCGCGGCTAATGGTTTCCCTGTCTCGTCCCAGCAGATACGCTCCCCGGATGCTGCTGAGGCGGCTGATCACACCCTCTGGCGTTATTACTATTCTGTGAAGCCCGTATCACGTTAGTATGATACTGGTTTCCGTCATTCCTGTTATTATTTGCATTGTACCGATTGTTATTACGGTCCGAACCATTATTGTTATTGCTGCCATGGTTACGGTATGCATTATTCCCATGGTTATCGTTGTTGTGGTTGCTGTGGTACCCGTTGTTGTTACCACGGCCTCTACCACTGTCGCGATTATTGCGCCAATTGTCCTCGTCCTCCACTCTTTCCAGGAAATCATTTATTGTCCTGTAATTGCTTCCTACGTAGCGTTTTGTATCATCTGGAAGCTTTTTGTAGAGTTCCCAGACTATTTCGGATTCCGTGCGGCGATCACGCAAATATTCCAACTTGCGGATCCAGGCTTCACAAAACTCCTTCATCGAACCGCGCGAATTCGCATCGAAAGGCCTCGATACGACAAATTCGCGCCAGACACTTTGCTGTTTTTGCTCTGACCAGTATTCAGCCAGAAACAAGTTTTTAAATTCGTCAAATGTCAGGTTCGTAATGTTGAGGTTTAAGCCCCAACGCTTGGCATCACCAGCCAACACATCAATAATCGCATTAATTTTTCTCTCATTAGTCCATGATCTGGGTAAAACTCTTTCACAATTCTTAATGAAATCCCTCGCGTGTATACCGCCTTTTTTCAAGGGGTCGAACCGCTCCTCTTTCGTCAACAATTCCGAACTATGTGCATAGATTGGCACATAGCTCTGTTTTTCGTCAAGTTGCTTTTCTAATTCCGACACTCTCGTAATTACTTGGCAAGTGGTTGTCGCAAGCGTTTCTACTTCCCTTTTTTTTCCTTCGCAGGTATTAGCCTGCTTCGTCACTTTGGTATCTACTTCGGATACTAAAGCCTTTAAAGTTTCCACCTTCTTTTGATCCTCTTTTTTCACTAATTGAATTTGTTCCGTCACCTTATTCTCGATGATCGGACCAACTGATTCTCCTACACTTTTCTCGATTCTGCTAATTTCGGAATAAAAACGAGTATTTATGCTCGCAATTTCCGCCTGAACGCCTATCATTTCCTGTTTAAGATTACCGATTTCGGTATTAATTACAACAATACCTTCTTTGATTTTATCAACTTTTGTGTTAACAACTCCAACATTGTTGTTAACTACGTTAATAGCTTTGTTCTGATTGTCTAGCATCCGTTCAATTTTTTCAAACTGAGCTTCTTGCTTGGCAGCCTGAGCTTCTTGCTTGGCAGCCTGAGCTTCTTGCTTGGCAGCCTGAGCTTCTTGCTTGGCAGCCTGATCTTCTTGCTTGGCCGATTGACTCTTGATTTCGTTAATCAAAACATTCAATAAATCAGTTAAATTCTCGGAAACTACCGATTTTACTTCCGTAGCAGCTTCCTGTTTAATTGTCACCCCGTATTCGTCATCAAGGGATTCAGATTTGATTTTCACTTCCGATTCCGAAACATTTTCTAAAGTTTGGAATTCCATTTCTGATCTTTGTTGCGTTTCGGCGGTCGCGTCTTTCATGCTAGCCGCCTGCCACTGAACAATGGGTACCGCGGTGCGCGTTTCCCACTGTTCGACCGATTGTTCGGTATCCACGTCTACCAAATTTTGGCAATTGTTGCCTTCACTCATTTTAATAATTTTCAATATAAATGCCAAATCTCAAATATAATTAGGATTACTCCCACTACTTATTCTCGCTGACGTAACGACCATTTCGTACTTTGTTACGAGATTTGCAAATTTGCAAAATTCGTGTCCAGAACAACCTCAAATCTGAAGATTGTCCCGTCACCAGGTCGCCACATGTAACCTCCCCCTCACTTATCGACCTTAATGACAGTGAAAATATTAAACCGCGTATACCTAATGGAATTTGGGAAAAGCAATCGTCACCGAAGTTAATCTGTCAGTAAAGAGGGAGGAAAGGGTTACATCTATTTGAAAGGAAAAATGCAAATGAAACTAGTGGAAATTAATTTTGAAAAGGGGTAAAGTTAATAAAGAAAGTAAATGTGCGGCCGTTACGTTAACAATCAACTAGCAGTAATTAGATATTTGAGATTTGGGGGAAATTACGGTCGCCAGTCCTAAGGACAATTACTATAGTAACTGAAAAAGAAAGGTTATTACACACATAATTAGCACTAGAAGCGTGGCAACTGAAGGTTGACACGTGTAGTGTGAAAACTGAAAGTTTGTCAGAAGTAGTAAATTTCGCTGCACTCTGACTTAATTTAGGAAAAGAATTAATAAAACCGGAAAATTGAAAGTTAATTTAGTGACTGAAATTAATAGTGAGCTTTCTTTCTGAAGCACATCGAAATTCAGTAAAATACGGTTAGTCTTGGACTACCTCAACAATCATTTCAAAAGCTACTTGAATCTACGCAATTTAGAAATAAGAGATTTAACTTTGAACTTGAATTAAATGATTCTGAACAATTAACAATAGTAAAATTTAGTACGTACCAAGCTGAGCTGCAGTCACAGGTAAGCTAAAATACGGTAACAAAATTCGCACTCTTAATTTGTGCTCGTGTAATCTAAATATTGTAGCCAGCTATGAATACTTTAACTGAACTCTGAAATTAAGGCAGTGAAATTGAATTATATTATTTTAATGCTGGCGTTTGAATTTCAACGACACTCGGGTTCATTTCGGAAAAGGAAGGGACCCTGCTTGGCAATGCAATTGGGACAATGAGCAACAAAGGTTCATGCCAAGTTGCTGTAATTTTGCGAGGCAAATGGAACAATTTGAAAAGCTGAGGTCTGCCATACAGTTCTGAAACTTTACGTGCTTTTAGTCTTCCTTGTTGGTTGATTGAAGGTTTGAAGCCGTCGATCGAGGAGGTGGCGACAGTCACTCATTATCGGCCGTCGCTGTTGCAGAAGCTGGATGCTGGCGCGCCTTCTTCTCGACACGGTCACCAGGCGAAACGGGCTCTTGATGTGTGTCAGCTAATGCTTCCCGTCCGCGACACCGTGCTAGAAACTACCATAGCCAGTCGATCGCAATTACATGCTGCCAAACCCCGAAAGCGCGACAACTCGCGGGAGCGTCACACAACACACCTGCTCAACCGCACTACTTCAACCAGACTCTCTCTGCCCGCGCTCCACGCGACAAAGTTCACACTACCAAAGATCCTAAACACTTTGGTTCTCCACACGACCTATCGATGTATTCGTTCGATATTATAGTTTTCCCTAGGCCAGACCCAGCGTATAAATACAAATAATCTTTACACAACAAACCAATTATACATCGACATAAATGCATATATATACAAATAGTAAAACAATTACAATATACAAAGACACAGAAACGTCATATATTCAGGTAACAAAATAAGGAAAAAAAATTATAGTACAATAGATGGAAATAGGAGGATATGCATTTCCGGCGTTACGGGGTGCTGCAGAGCTCCGGACAATGAGTCAAAGACTGCGGTCCTGGATTGCCCTTTATCAAGTGGAGGTAAAGGAATAACAATTAATAAATAAAAGTAAATAAACAACCTCGAAAATTTTTTATCCAAACGAAACACTATTTTGCTAGGGGAGATTGAGTAGTCTAAATTCAGTCAAGGAAAACGTTATACTGATAAAGAACAAAATGAATTATGCAAACTGAAGGTGAGTGAAATCTCGAAACGCCTCATTGCATAAAATGAAACTGTACAGAACATTGCCTAAAAAGCTCTCGGTTCACTTGCCGCTTCCAATTTGGATAAAATCCGAAGTTTCGATGATTACCGCGACTTCAGGACAGGACTGACTGCGGACCTTTGGTACAGAGCCGAGTGGAGCGTCTGAATCAGAGGCTGAGACGGTTCTGCGATCGTGTGGGCTGCAGATTCCTCGGCTTGCGCCCTAGGGTGGTGGGGTTTTGGGTTTCGCTGGATAGATCAGGAGGCCACTATACACAGGAGGCGGCTACATAGGTAGCAGGGGATATGTGGCGTGGACTGGGTGGTTTTTTAGGTTAGATTGCCTCGGGCAAGTAAAGAAAGGGCAACAGCCTCAAAGGGTGCGGGGCAAACTTAGGACATGCGGGGACCAGTCGGTATTGTAATTGTAAACTGTCGAAGCTGCCTTGGTAAAGCACCGGAACTTCAGACGCTGATAGAAAGCACCGAAGCTGAAATCGTTATAGGTACGGAAAGCAGGCTGAAGCCAGAGATAATTTCTGCCGAAATTTTTACAAAGGCTCAGACGGTGTTTAGAAAGGATAGAATGCGTACAACCGGTGGTGGCGTGTTTGTCGCTGTTAGTAGTAGTTTGCCCTGTAGTGAAATATAAGTGCCTGTGAATTATTATAGGTGCAGTTTACACTCAACAACCGAGCTAGGTTAATAATTGGCTCCTTTTACCGACCTCCCGACTCAGTAGCATTGGTGTCAGAACAACTGAGAGAAAATCTGGAATACATTTGACATAAATTTCCTCAGCATGTTACAGTCTTAGGTGGAGATTTCAATTTACCAGATATAGACTGGGACACTCAGATGTTTATGACGGCTGGTAGGGACAGAGCATCGAGTGACATTATACTGAGTGCACTATCCGAAAATTACCTCGAGCAATTAAACAGAGCACCGAATCGTGGAGGTAACATCTTGGACCTACTGATAACAAACAGACCCGAACTTTTCGTCTCTGTAAGCGCAGAACAGGGAATCAATTATCATAAAGCCGTTACAGAATCCCTGAATATGGAAGTAAATAGGAATATAAAAAAGGGAGGAAGGTTTATCTGTTTAGCAAGAGTAATAGGAGGCAGATTTCAGACTACCTAACAGATCAAAACGAAAATTTCTGTTCCGACACTGACAATGTTGAGTGTCTATGGAAAAAGTTCAAGGCAATCGTAAAATGCGTTTTAGACAGGTATGTGCCGAGTAAATCGGTGAGGGACGGTAAAACCCCACCGTGGTTCAACAACGAAGTTAGGAAACTACTGCGAAAGCAAAGAGAGCTTCACTGCTAATTTAAACGTAGCCAAAACCTCTCAGACAAGCTAAACGATGTCAAAGTCAGCGTAAGGAGGGCTATGCGTGAAGCGTTCAGTGAACTCGAAAGTAAAATTCTATGTACCGACTTGACAGAAAATCCTAGGAAGGTCTGGCTAAAATGGTTCAAATGGCTCTGAGCACTATGGGACTCAACTGCTGTGGTCATCAGTCCCCTAGAACTTAGAACTACTTAAACCTAACTAACCTAAGGACATCACACACATCCATGCCCTAGGCAGGATTCGAACCTGCGACCGTAGCAGTCGCACGGTCCCGGACTGCGCGCCTAGAACCGCGAGACCACCGCGGCTGGCTAGGAAGGTCTGATCTTACGTTAAATCAGCAAGTGGATCGAAACAGCATATCCAGACACTCTGACATGATAATGGCATTGAAACAGAGGATGACACGAGTAAAGCTGAAATACTAAACACATTTTCCAAAACTGTTTCACAGAGGAAAACCGCACTGCAGTTCCTTCTCTAAATCCTCGCACGAACAAATAAATGGCTTACCAAATAAGCAGCAACCAGTCGTAAAATCATGTTTTCTTTATTTACTTTTGCAAATCGATTTCAACTGATTAACAGCCATCATCGGTGCTTTCAACGAATATATATATATATATATATATATATATATATATATATATATATATATTATATATATATATATATATATATATATATATATATATATATATATATATATATATATATAATGACCTAGTAGATAGTGTCGGAAGTTCCATGCGGCTTTTCGCGGATGATGCTGTAGTATACAGAGAAGTTGCAGCATTAGAAAATTGCAGCGAAATGCAGGAAGATCTGCAGCGGATAGGCACTAGGTGCAGGGATTGGCAACTGACCCTTAACATAGACAAATGTAATGATTTGCGAATACATAGAAAGAAGGATCCTTTATTGTATGATTATATGATATCAGAACAAACACTGGTAGCAGTTACTTCTGTAAAATATCTGGGAGTATGCGTACGGAACGATTTGAAGTGGAATGATCATATAAAATTAATTGTTGGTAAGGCGGGTGCCAGGTTGAGATTCATTGGGAGAATCCTTAGAAAATGTAGTCCATCAACAAAGGAGGTGACCTCCAAAACACTCGTTCGTCCTATACTTGAGTGTTGCTCATTAGTGTGGGATCCGTACCATGTCGGGTTGACGGAGGAGATAGAGAAGATCCAAAGAAGAATGGCAAGTTTCGTCAAAGGGTTATTTGGTAAGCGTAATACCGTTACGGAGATGTTTAGCAAACTCAAGTGGCAGGCTCTGGAAGATAGGAGCTCTGCATCGCGGTGTAGCTTGCTGTCCAGGTTTCTAGATGGTGTGTTTATGGATGAGGTCTCGAATATATTGCTTCCCCCTACTTATACCTTCCGAGGAGATCACGAATGTAAAATTAGAGAGATTCGAGCGCGCAGGGAGGTTTTCCGGCAGTCGTTCTTCCCGCGAACCATACTCGACTGTAACAGGAAAGGGAGGTAATGACAGTGGCACGTAAAGTGCCCTCCGCCACACGTCGTGGGGAGGCTTGCGGAGTATAAACGTAGATGTAGATGTAGATGTATACCCGCCAGGGACTATGTGGTTTGAAACTGAAGAGGCTTCCCATTTTTATGTTCAGAGGACGGTATCTGATTAGACGGATTACGTCATCCGAATTTGACGCGGCAAGTGAACTGAAAAGTTTTTATAGAAGGACTCAGTCGCGAAAGGATTCGTAGCTATACAAAACAGTGCTCGTTTGGTGTTATTCTTCAAGTACAATCTAAGACAAAAACAACTACGCAGTACGAAAGACTTATCCGAATGAGACGAAAATCGCTAGATATGATAGACATATAAAGATAAACAAGTGATTACAATCATAAAAATTTGATGATTTCTTAAAGAGGAAGAGATTCACAAATTGAGCAACTCAGTAACGCGTTGGTCCACCTCTGGCCCTTACGCAAGCAGTTATTTGGTTTGGTATATTTCACAGAGTTGTTGGACGTCCTTCTGAGGGATAACATGGCAATTTCTGTCCAACTGGCACGTTAGATCGACAAAATCTCATAATGCTCCAAATGCTCTCAAATTGGGAGATATCCGGCGAGCTTGTTGGGCGAGGTAGGGTTTGGCAAGCACGAAGACACGCTACAGAAACTCTTTCCGAAACGCAAGCCCGAGATGGATTGCCATGGAGCGCAACAAAACGGGGCGTAGATTGTCATCGACGTTCCGATGTGCTGTAAGGGTGCCACGGATGACAACCAATGTGGGCCTCCTATGAAAACATATGACACCTCAGATCATCATGCCTGGTTGTTGGGCCATCAGGCGGCCGACATTCAGATGGTATCCAACTGTTGTCAGGGCTTAACTCGAAGCGGAACACATCACTGAAGACAATTCTACTCCAGTCAATGAGATTCTAGGCCGAAGTCATGTCTGTAGACGACCCGGACAGCAGTATGATAGCATCCAGAGTGATGTTCTGGGATGCAATTTCGTTTCATAGCCAGAGCATTTCGGTTGGCTTCCGCGGCACCCTTACAGCATAGCGATATGTCGACTACATTCTACGCCCCGTTTTGTTGCCCGTCATCGCATGCCAACTTGGGCTTGCGTTTCAGAAAGATAATGTCAGCTCGCTCAAAGCGAAAGTTTATACTGACTGTCTTCGTGCTTGTCCAACCCTACGTTGGCCAGCAACCCCAAATTCAGAAAGTTTGGAGCTTTACCGGCAGGACCCTCCAACGATCCTGGAATTTGGACGGTCTAAAGCGCCAGTTGGACAGAATTTGGTGCGATAAGCCTAAGGAGGTCAGTCATTAGCTACCACCAGTGCCAATCCGAATAACTGCCAGCATAAGGTCGAGAAGTGGACTATCGCATTATTGACTTGCTCAATTTGTGAAGCTATTCTGTTGAATAAATCATCCAATTTTTCTGAAACTGTAATGATCCTCCACCAATTTCCGTCCCATTCGGATAATTCCTATGTTTGTGGTGTGTCGTTTTTGTGCGTTTGTATATATATATATATATATATATATATATATATATATATATATATATATATATATATATATATATGTGTGTGTGTGTGTGTGTGTGTGTGTGTGTGTGTGTACCGGGTGATCAAAAAGTCAGTATAAATTTGAAAACTTAATAAACCACGGAATAATGTAGATAGAGAGGTAAAAATTGAAAAATTGAGACACATGCTTGGAATGACATGGGGTTTTATTAGAAGAAAAAAAAACAAAGTTCACAAAATGTCCGACACATGGCGCTGGACAGCAAAACGTCAGTGACTGCGCATGACAATAGTGTATAAAAGGAGCTGTAATGAGAGAGAAAATCAGATGCGCCAGCAGTCGCAGCATGTTGACGTTACCTGAAAAGGCGCTTTTAGCGAAGCTGTATTATCAGAATGTGGAATATGCTAGTTCAGTGTTACGATCCTATCGCCATAGGAAGGGGATTCGAACAGGTAAAATCATGACCTCAACCTCCCCCTCGAACAAGTAAAGGTCCGTTGACAAATGCAGCTATGGCGAGAATGATTTCGAAGTTCGAAGCCACGGGTTGTTTAGACGATAGACCCCGTAGTGGCCGACCGAGCACAAGGCATAATGCTGCTGAGACAGTTCAGGAATAAATGGAGACTGTAGTGGGTTCGTCTATGCACGGGGAAGTCAGCGCTCGTGCAGTCGCACGTCGCACCGGCATTCCATACACTACTGTTTGGTTGGCACTGAGGCGTACCCTCGGATGCTATCCGTACAAAATCCATCGGCATCATGAGCTGTTACCTGGCGATTTAGTGAAGCGGAGGGCATTTGCGGTGTGGGCGTTTCAGAAGATGGCGGAAGATGACGATTGGTTGAGTAACGTGTTGTGGACCGACGAAGCTCATTTCACGCTCCGAGGGTCTGTCAACGCCCACAACTGCAGAATTTGGGCTACCGAAAATCCTAGAACTGTCGTGGAAACTTCATATCACGACGAGGAAGTCACGGTATGGGTTGGATTTACCACATCTACCATTATCGGGCCTTTTTTCTTCGAGGAAATGCGTGATTCTGGTTTTGTAACTTCTACCGTGACGGGTGAGAAGTACGCCAATGTGTTACAGAATCGCATCATCCCCAGCCTGGCTGATAAACACCTGCCAGAACATACGATGTTTATGCAGGATGGCGCTCCACCCCATATTGCTAGATGCGTGAAAGATCTCTTGTGCGCGTCGTTTTGTGATGACCGTGTGCTCAGCCGCCACTTTCGTCATGCTTGGCCTCCCAGATCCCCAGACCTCAGTCCGTGCGTTTATTGGCTTTGGGGTTACCTGATTCACAAGTGTATCGTGATCGACCGACATCTCTAGGGATGCTGAAAGACAACATCCGACGTCAATGCCTCATCATAACTCCAGACATGTTTTACAGTGCTGTTCACAACATTATTCCTCGACTACAGCTATTGTTGAGGAATGATGGTGGACATATTGAGCATATCCTGTAAAGAACATCATCTTTGCTTTGTCCTACTTTGTTATGCTAATTATTGCTATTCTGAAGCGCCACCTGTCGGACATTATTGAACTTTTGTATTTTTTTCGGTTCTAATAAAACCCTATGTCATTCCAAGCATGTGTGTCAATTTGTACCTCTCTATCTACATTATTCCGTGATTTATTCACTTTTCAAATTTATACTGACTTTTTGATCACCCGGTATTTCGTAGCCACGTAGCTCAACCTAATACGGATACATTAATGTTTTTCTTTACTATACGTTTTGCAATATTTACAGTTTTCTCTATGATTTCATTTCATCGTTGCACTGATGCCACCTTCATTGCTGCTAATTTGTTGGCATTTGAACAGAACAGGGAACGTCGGGTATAAACCTACACTGACTTACGGTTGAAAGTTAATTTCTATATAATTGCTGTAGAGTCATAAGCTGATTAAGTGGTGATCTTTGAAATGAAAGTATTTGGCCATGATTAAACGTTATATGAGCTTTAACTTAAGTGGAAATAACTCCAATGTAAACCAACGTAATAACGGGACCTTTCAGAAGCGTATGGTATCATCTCTTGCAATACTGCCATGTATGTTCGTAAACATTTGCTGCATCGACTAAATGCTGGAATAGACGGAGAAACATCGGACCATTGATTCTGGGTAGCATGTTGCGAGTGGGTCGTTTGCGCTCTAACACCAGTTCTAATAAACTCGTGTAACAGAATAAAGACGTATACGTTTGATTAGGATAAATAAAAGTTATGTTTCAAATAATTATTAGCTGAAGTTTGGTTGGGGCTAATGACGTACCAGACTGTGCATATATTATGTCTTCCTGTGCCAACTTTCAGTAAGCACTAGCTTTATCATTGCCCACATATATATATAAGAACTTGAGCATTCACCGAAAGTCGCTAGTACAGTCTTAGCGATGCTGTTTTATTTAGGGTGGAAAAGAATGAAATAAAATAAGAGCTAGCTAATCTAATCTGCCACTTATTTGCGGTAGTTTCGGGATTTCATGAATGTTTCTCATTAGAGAAGCTACAAATATCACATATTTAAAAATGGAGTCGACAGGTGCCACGAGAATATTATGAAAATTTAAAAGGGGTAATATTTACGTACAAAGTACCTTGTTAACTAAGGGTCGTAGCACGAAAAGCTTTTAATGGAAGAGCTGATTAAACGACTAACGTCAAAGCCTCTTAATCCGTCTTCCTCTGCATGTCCACCTTGCAAAAGGATAATAAACTTCTAAAGACTCTGAAAGCCGCAGAGCAAAAAGTAATTATGCTGTGTTTCCTCTTATCTGTAGACATCGCTGATATTAGAGTGTTTGTAGTACCTGTATAAATGAAGATTTCGCTTGTACCACAGTATGAAAGTAGATAACCAAGAAAAAGCGGTAGTCACTTTTAGGCAACAGATTACCGAATTCTTTGAAAACTGGAGTGCTTAAATAATAATAGAAATCTGTACATATAGTTACTGAAAGACGAATAGCAAGCTTGATAATTAGGGAAAATATCATTACTCACCCTTTTCAGACCACTCCATCAGAGCCTTGGAAAGTTAAACGATATTGTAGTGATGTTAACAATAGTATTGTACCTAACTGACTTCTTTAATTGTCTTTCCGACAAACTGCTAAGGTTTCCTAGTTCTTTCTTAAGTACACGGTACTGCTGTTTTTATGTTTTCATATTATAAGAATGTAAACTCTGAGTCTGTTTTTAAACTATGTATTTTTATCTTAATGTGCTCACATTTGGTTTAAAAACTAGAGGAAACACCGGACGGCCGACGAGGAAGATATGAAAGTTATTTATTAAAAAAAACCTTTTCTAAACTTCACTCGCCTTTATTTTCCAATATTTATTGGTAGGATGTATTTTTGAAGCATGCTGACATAATGAGATGCCTGACTTTCTCTTAGACATCAATTGTTATATTATATATACTCATAAAGTGCGAAAGAATATTTTTCTGCGTGTCCCAGTGAGGTTATGTTTGTGCGTTATTATTTAAATAATCTCAAAGATATTGTTACTTACATGTAATGGAAATATATCCTTATCTGGCACATATATCATGAGCATAGGCACAAACCGTTATTTTTGATACAGCCTATTTTGTAATGGAGTGGTTAGGACACGCCAAATTCTCCTCAACACCTAAGGTAATATATAATTTAACTCTTGATATAATACACTATGAGACAGATGTTTCGTACCAGTATACTTACGTCAAGCTAAAAGTTAAACCATACGATATTCAATACTTATTTAATCAGTCATTATTTTTAATTGCTCAAAAACACACTAAATATCTTTGCTATTAATGTAGCATTTAGCAGTAAAGAACGTTTTAAAGAAATTTGTTTCTTGTGTATTGTTAAGCACCTAATGATGACAACATGATGCCGAAACGCGTCGTCCTATTAAACATTGGAAAATTAAGGTGACTGAGGCTGAAGAATTATTTTGTAAATTATGTAATCCACCCGTAGACCTCAACCAGTTCTGTGCACCATAGACAATTAAGAATGTTTATGTGAAAATTTTCTTCCTACAGAGACGAATACCTTAAGATATCGTTGCAATGTAACGAACATATCCCCATTCATTTTTAAGCACTGACAACCACGAACTGAAATAGTTCACGGCACACGTTATCTGAAACCAATAGATTAGTAAAAACGCACTTGAGAAACAGTATCTAATTTACAATAAAGAGTTTAAATGACGGAAGATAAGTTTTTAAAGTTTAGCCCACGACAACGTCATTAAAGCTCGGAGTGGGGATGGTTGATGAAGCAAATAAACTGGATCCTTTTCACGTGAATCAACAAGCGATATACCTCGTGCGGTTGAGAGGAACCACACCAAACAGAAGTGTGGATGGCTGTAGGGGATTTAAAGGCAATCCTCCCGAATGCGAGCTCAGTGTTAATCACTGTGCCACTTCCTTTGATGAAAAACGTGGGCTCCTACCTGCATATAAGGTTGTGGCTTTATTTTGGTTTTTCGTCAGTTTTATAGAAAAAACCATATTCATATTTATTATATGCCATGTTGTTTCGCTCCTGAACTTAAATAAGCGTGTTCTTTATTTTGAATCTAAATAATCCTGCTGTAAGAAAGACTAGCTCGAGCCTCAAAGCGCCAAAAGGAATTTTTTATTTGCCGAAATTATGATAGTTTATTCGTCACCATTCCGTTTCCACAGTGTCGCGAAATACAATAGGCACCATTGCTGAACTGTTGGTTTGTACTTATTGAATGGCGTTATTGTCACATTGTTACCAACCAGCGATTTTCCCGATGTTTTCTATGGGATGGTCCCAATTTAACTTGCCCATAACTGTAATTCCAGCGAATTTAGTTCAATCTACAACATTTAAATTTGTAAGTTTTGTTGAGGAACCAAAATTTAACGGAATTTTTTATACCTGTCCTTGTGGAGCAACACACATTTTTTATAGCTTGTAGTCGTTTATATATCTGTACAAATGCAAAAGTTATAATAAAATGAGTTGTTCAGGCACCAAGATTACATTCTCATACACCATTTTATCACTGACAAGACATAAAGTGCAATGACTCAGGCACCCAGAGAATAAACAACGCATGCACATGTATATTTAAAAAGGAGTATCGGGGCAGTCGAAAAATCATTCGGCAATTTCGGCAGACGCGAACCATATGTAGCCTTCATGAAATACTAAATCGCACTTCTCCTCCAAATGCTCTTTTTGGCTTTTATTGGCAACAGACGGGATGTATTCAACTGACAGTTTCATATCTGCATCATTTATTTACTTAGGAAATACCGAGAGAGCTGTCGCAGTGGTTAGCACACTATACTCGTATTCAGGAGAACGTCTGGGCGTCCTGAATTAGGTTTTCCGTGATTTCCCTAAATCGCTTCAGCAAACACCGGGATGGTTCCTTTGAAAGGGCACAGCTGCCTTCCTTCCCAATCCTTCCCTAATCCGATGGGTCAGATGACCTTGCTGTTTGGTCCCTTGCCCCAGAAACAGCCAACCACATAGGAAATAAAGGCACGTTGTCACTCTAATAAAAAGACTGGAAAATGAAATGTGCTGCTTATTAATTTAGGTACATCAACGTATTCAGTCGTCACCACTTCAGAGTAGCGCGTGTATTCACAGCAGTTTTGCGAAGTTAAATATTACAACACCTTTTCTCACATAGTAATTAGTGAAAAATGCCGAGAAGCGACGTAGTAAAAACATTACCTCATCTAACAAATAACAGTGAAGAAAGAATAGGATTAGTTATTGTGATTATTATCACCTTCTGTATTCTCTGTGCAGTTACCAAAACAGTCCGCTACACCGTCTGAGCTATGTAGCTCCTCCGAGAAAAACAATATCCGATCATGCCTGTAACGAACATGCTCTCAGGCAGGAAAACTGCCCTGCTAGGGTACCACTCCACAGCGAAGCAGAGTGTCTGTCACCGAGCTACTTAAATTTGATAGTTATTTTGTAATAATCTACACTAACGAGGCAAGACATTAGGACCTCAGAGCTCTGCAGGAATGATTTCCGCCTGTTGGCGTTGCAACCATGTGGCGCGCAGGGGAAGTATACAGTGTAACTCAGCTGCCCCTAACTGTAGATTTTATGCAACCTGCAATGCCTTTAAATACCATTTGCGTGATTTTCGTTTCCTCGCACCCGCTACCCACAAACTGTTAGTCTACAGAAAAAATTTGGTGGTCTTTTTGTAGGAAATTTAATGCAGTTAAATGTTGTACTAGATTCTTTGCGATAGAGGCCGTAGGTTTCGAGTTATTCAAGAAAAACCTAGATAAGTAATCTAAAAATGCCTACCCCCCCCCCCCCCCCCCCCCACACACACACACACACTCCCACACTTAGCTCCCGCTGGTCAGGAATTCTAGTATGTAGTTCATAGCATTCTCGTATCACTGTACAAAAACTTGAGAGTCCACGAATTATTTCCCACATGTGACATTTTTGTTCTTCATTGATTGGTCTTATTACTTCAACTGCTTTATCGAGCATTTCAAAATTGTAATCCTGACGTTTGTGCAAATTTTACAAACAATTACATCGTTGAATTTGTCAGGCCTTCTGACTATGAAACTACTGTTCTTGTCAGGGCTAACCTTGGACAGAATTTTCAACGTAATTAGTTTTAGCCTAACGTTCACAAAAGTTGTTTTTTTCCTTTCATTGCCCTGACAGACATTTTTAAATTAATAATGTTTCAGAAACAGCCGACTATTCTGGTGGCATAATAGTCCAGTCAACAGAGACCATAAAAGGTCGAATTCCGAGAATAGTTCTTGTAGTTCATGCACAATGGTAGGAGGGACTGAAACGAACAACATACTACAAATTCTGACTGATGAGGGATGAGTGTGAGGTTGGACGCGCATTTGAAAGTCACTTTTGCATTTTTTCTTGAATAAGTCGAAACCCGTTGCCTCCATCGAAAACTATTCCAGTACAAAATTTAACCACATTAAATTGCCTAAAAATAGATCCTGTCCATTATTCTGTAGGACTCATAGTTTAGGAGTAGCGAGCGAGAGAGTATGAAAACCTCGCACGTGGTTTGTGAAAGCCAACTACAGCATTGGGGGTTGCATAAAATGACAGCGCCAAGGGCAGCTGAATCAGCCTGTATAGGCTGTGTGGGCTATCGTTCTAGCGATGATACGGGCCGCAAGTGGGGAAATCGACTGGCATCAGCGACTTTGACGAAGAACAGATTACTGTAGCTCAGCGCCTGCGAACAGGCATCTGTGAATCGGCGAAACTAGTCGGTAGTTCGTGTGCTACTGTCCTGGGCATCTATGGAAAATGGTTGACTGACAGAGAAGCCACGAGTACGCGATAAGTTGTTGAACGTTCACGCGTCACCACAGGTTGTGGAGATTGGAGGCCTGCCAGCTCTGTAAAGCAGCACGACCTGAGACAGATCTGAGAACAGAGTGTATGCTTGTGCCAGCACAAGTGTTGAGGTACGCAGTTAAACTGATCTAAAAATGGTTCAAATGGCTGTGAGCACTATGGGACTTAACATCTGTGGTCATCTGTCCCCTAGAACTTAGAACTACTTAAAGCTAACAAACCTAAGGACATCACACACATCCATGCCCGAAGCAGGATTCTAACCTGCGACCGTAGCGGTCACGCAGTTCCAGACTGAAGCGCCTAAAACCGCACGGCTACACCGGCCGGCACTGCGCCAGTGATGCGGGGCATCGGGGGTAGTATTATGCAATTGGGGACGTACACACTGGCTTCCACGGGGCCTGTGGTAGCTATCGAAGGCGCTGTGAACTACATGAACATCACTGCAGAGCTCGTTCCCCGATTGAGATGGCATCTTCCAGCAGGATAAGTCCTTGTCGCAGGGATAGGGTCCGGTTGCAGTGGTTTGAGGTGCATGTTAGCTGCACTCATGGTGATGTCTTGACCGCCAGATTCGCCTGACTGAACCGTATCTCGGACACTATTGGTCGATAGCTTCGTATCCCAAGACACTGACTTCGTAATTTAAGGGTATCGCTTGACCTGTGGGTAAACATCTGTTACACCACGCCTCCGGAAACCGATAAATGCCTTGTCGAAATCATGCGACACACAACTGCTGCTGTACTGCGTTCCAAAAACGGACCAACATATTATTAGCAGGAGGTACTAACGTTGTGGCTCAGAAGTGTATTTTAACACAACATTCAGGAGAGTGTCAGTATTATTACCAATTATAATTCAGTTTTATTTACATCAATTCCAATCCGCTCGTCGAGCTACTATGGTTTAGGTGTGCTGACCTGCCCTCCCCCCACCACCACCCCCCTTCTCTCTCTCCCTCTCTCTCTCTCTCACTACTATTTTCGTCCGGCGATATTTGTAGGTTGTTTGATTGTTCTGTTCTGGGAGAAGGCTCATCAAGCAGAACTCTTAAAATATTAGTACACTTCATTGTATAAATGTATAACACATTTACTTAACTTTGACATACTTCTTGGCCACAGGAGTGGTTGAGAATTCACAGTTGTCATTGAAGTTGAAACCTTCTTGAATCCTTTGAGGTACAATGTTCGACATTTACAACAGTACATGTTCATCTGCAACTTTGCACGATGATTTTAATTGCTGTAACTGAAGTGTCGAACTGGGTGAGAGTTTTTGCACGCTGAGTACAATATTGACCTGAGCCAGAGGGCGCCATATTGAGAGAGGGGGTGTGTCTTCTGGAGTGTCCCCCCTTCGTTGATGCGGATTGCTGCGAGCCCACGCTAATAGACTTATTAAACTGCGGTATCGATTCGCGTTGCCGAGTTTGGTGTGTCACTGCGGTCTGTGGACAATACCACCCGTCTCTCTCTCTCTCTCTCTCTCTCTCTCTCTCTCTCTCCCTATCATTCCTCTAGAGAATCGTTACAAGGAGTCCACTAGTCTTTTCATGCTCAAGTATTTGTCACCGCCAGCAGTCCGATACCCTGCGGCAAATTCTTACAATACTGGAGACGGTAATGCGACGAATTGGCTGTGTACTGCTAGAGACCCCATTGCAATCCACCAAGTAGTGGCATTCCTTTAGGGTATCACAATGAAAAGAGCAAACCCAGAATTTGCGTACCTTTAATGCAGATAGGTTGATGCTGTAAATGAAACTAATGTAACACACATTAATAAACATACATTTTTTGATAAAATTTTAAAACGTTATACTTACAGGAGAGACAAGAAAATAAGTAGGGTTTAACGTGAAGGACAGGAATATGCCTTTGTTGCGTGGGATTTAGGTAGAGTGAGGTTCGGTTTGAGGATTTTGCAGACATGGGGCTTAATTTTAAAAATAATTTATTTACTACACAAGTTTTAAGCAACAGAATCGAAACCATTGACAATAAAACAATATAATTCTCTGTAGCCCTACAGGTTTAGATAGGGCTAGACTGTTCAAACACAAAATAATCTTAACAAAACCAGCACAGGTAAAATATGGAACAATTTCGATCTTGCCCTACAACGGGTGATTAGGTAACAATACAACAACTTGAAACATTGGGCATACTACCCTCATTATACAAGATAACAGAAAACATACGAAGCCACATAACAGTTAACTTTTCTATAACCTCTAAGTACACTTTGTTCTACAGTAATTATCAACAACAACAATATCTAGGACAGCATTTACCGACAATACTAGTAATCTACCCAAGCAAATAAATCTTTATCCTCTTACATACATAATAATTAATTAATGTAAGGCACTACAACACAGACCGTAGGCACATGAATGAATTTCTGCTTTACTCAAGAAACTAACACAGAATCAATTTTGAAAACCCCTGACAATACCTCGTCCACCATCAATTAAAAAGAAAAACACAATAAAACTTAGAAAAACTAATACAAATTCAGTTCTTAAAATTACTGGCAGCAAAATGTTGACAGCAATCACAGAACACAATATAGCTTTAAATGATATGCTTAAACGCACCGACGTCGTGTACTGACAAATCAGGCGTGCTTTCTCACACAACACATCCTCCTCTATGTTCCTGAAGGGAAGTTTACGAGTGCTGTGTCTGTGTCTTTGACACGTGGGCGTGCGACAACGTGTGTTGCGTGAGAGAGGTAAAGTTCCGCGTTCTTCTGCGCTGCTTGCCATGTGGTGGACAGATTAGTAGCGGTTCTAAGGACATGAAACCAGACAACGACCGGGACAGCGGAATGGTGATCACATGACCCTCTGTCCAGTGACGCCACTGGCAGAGGATGACACAGTGGTTGGTCGGTCCCGACTGCGCCTATAGGGTCAGAACGCGGAACTTTACCTCTCTCACGCAACACACGTTGTCGCACGCCCACGTGTCAAAGACACAGACACAGCACTCGTAAACTTCCCTTCAGGAAGTTATTTACAAGTGACCACGCTTAATTCACAGGTGACACCACGCAACGCCTCAAACCCCAAGTCACCAGTATGTCACCATTAACTGTAAAAGCACTTAAGTTATGGATAGTCAGTTTTTCATTTATGTTGTGAATAATAATTTGTTATTATTGCATCATTATTCTTTCCCTTGCTGTAATAATCTACTATTATTGCTTCCATTTATTCGAACGTGTCACGTCTGTTCTCTGGCTCTCCAACTCTCTGTACTTATTGCCTCTTCAATAAATAAATGCTCTTTAATAAATAAATGCTTTGTGGCGCTCGAATATCTCATCTCTAATCTGTAATGACCTACTCGTTGCTAATCTGCCATGTGTAAGTAATCAAGATTAAACTACTTACGGTATTTGTACATGGAGAACTTCGAGGAGGAAGCCCTGTCGTCACCCGTATGGAAACCTACTTGCTTTTTCCGTTACGTGGACGACACGTTCGTCATCTGGGCACATGGTATGGATAAACTCCTTGACTTCCTTACCCATCTAAACTCCATACACCCCAACATCAAATTCACTATGGAGACTGAAACGGAGGGTAAATTACCTTTCCTTGACGTCTTGGTCAAGAGAAGGGCTGGTTCAAATGGTTCAAATGGCTCTGAGCACTATGGGACTCAACTGCTGAGGTCATTAGTCCCCTAGAACTTAGAACTAGTTAAACCTAACTAACCTAAGGACATCACACACATCCATGCCCGAGGCAGGATTCGAACCTGCGACCGTAGCGGTCTCGCGGCTCCAGACTGCAGCGCCAGAACCGCGCGGCCACTTCGGCCGGCAAGAGAAGGGCTGACGGCACCCTAGGTAATGGGGTGTATCGGAAGACAACGCACACTGATCTGTATTTGCACGCAGACAGCTGCCACCACCCTTCACAGAGGAATGGGGTACTTGAAACTCTAGTACATAGGGCGCGCACTATCTCTGACGCAGAGAGTCTACCCCAGGAATTGGAACATCTGAGAACTGTATTTCGAAAAAATGGGTACTCAGAGTGGCAGATTCAACGTGCTCTCCGCCCACCCACTGCAGCACAACCTGTGGAGATGGATGAAGTCACGAGGGAGGAGGTAGGCACTGCGTTTATTCCATACACAGGCGCACTCTCGGGGAAAATCGCCCGCATTCTGAAGAAACACCGGGTCGGAACTGTGTTTTGTCCTCCAAATAAAACTCGTGCACTGGTGGGGAGCGCCAAAGATGACCTCGGTTTGAGGAAGGCCGGCGTGTACCAGATTCCGTGTCAATGTGGCAAGTCGTATATTGGTCAGACGATACGTACCGTCGAGGATCGATGCCGTGAACACCAGAGGCACACTCGACTGATGTATCCGAGCAAGTTGGCGGTCGCTGAACATTGTTTGTCGGAAAATCACGCCATGGAGTATGACCGCATGAGGATTGTGGTACAGACGCCGAGATACTGGGACAGCGTTGTTAGAGAGGCCATCAAAATTCGCACCAATGACGACCTCATAAACCGTGACTGTGGCTATAATCTTAGCAAGGCTTGGGAACCAGCGATTGGGTTAATCAAAAGTAAATCGAGCAAACGTATAGTTGTGACGACCACAGCGGACAGAGCCATCACACCGACGTCATCTCAGACGCCGTCGCAATCTGTTCCACCGCGCGACCGTGGCGCGGGGCGCGGACGGCGGAGGCAGCGCGCCGCGGGTGGAGGGTATTTAAATCGGCCGCCGCCGCGACCGAACCCAGTTCCCTCTGTGCAGCCATAGCGTACGGATCTCCGTGCCGGCACGTTCACAGGAGCTCAGTCCGTGAGTTCACCTGATGATGGCGACATGTATGATCGCCGAAATATTGTGCCCGTTGGACACTATAGACCGGCAGCACACCCGTGGATATTTTGATTACTTACGGTTCTTTATTATGCCTGCCACTAAGAAAGAACACGCTTCATTCTTTATAGACTAACTAGCGAACCTAGAATACATATGGCAATAATATATATGCCCTAATCTCCTTCTGTCCTCTCTCTCTCTCTCTCTCTCTCTCTCTCTCTCTCTCTCTCTCTCTCTCTGTGTGTGTGTGTGTGTGCACTTCCTCCTTGCCCCTCCGTTTGTCCAACTACCCCTCCTCATCACTCATCACTTGCACTGTCCATCTCCATCCCCCCCTTCCTCCCGCAAATCTCTCTTCGTCTCCTCCTCACCCCCTCTCTGTCCATCTCCTCCTTCCCTCCCCCCCCCTCGCTCTGTTCATTTTCTCCCCTCCCCTTTATCTGTCCATCTCATCACTCACTCAGAGATTGAGCCTTATTTATTGTTATTTCAAAGGAAAGTTCGATTGGGAAATGAAGTCACTTAAGATGAGTGGGTAAATCTGTGGGGATCATTGGTATAAGGGGTGCAAGAGGGACCGCTGTATCTTCTGGATGTATGAGGATAGGTACGCAGCACGTACCGTCAACACAGACCGGCAACCCTGAGGTCCAGCTGCTTGTTCCGACATTCACGCAAGGCTCCTCATCCCGGTCACAGCCGGATTTCGATAGTTTATCCTACAAACAAACAAAATTTGACGTTAATCACTGACCAAGCAGTTAGCTAGACAAAACCAAATGAAAATACATTTTCAACTGTACAGAAGGTTCATCCTGCATCTGTAATATTTCATCTCAATCAGGTTGAAACGAAGTTAAACATGAAACAAAGGGAGTGCTTTTTAAATATATATGTTCATCATTCTTGCACTGCTTGGTTATCACTGGGAAGAAATAATTACGATGAACGTATGTTTCATTTATCTTTCTCGCTGGCTTTTCGGCTGTTGTCCAAGTTCAGGTTAGCTGTGTGATGACAGAAACACATCGCTTCGTCTTGTCCATCATTTATTAAAACCGGATTAGCCGTTCACAAAACCTTCTACACACCACTGAGACAAATGGTAAACATCTTCAGATAAGTTTCATAAATTCTAGCACGTATAGTAAGTTAATTACAAACTGCGCGGCACAGTACCATTACAAGTCTAAAGCTGAACACAGGCTCGCAGAATTAGGGAGCAACGCCCATGTTTATACTTTTACATTTCTCGCGAGAAATTTCTTGAAATACAAACTTTTTAATTTCAATTATTTTATAATTATCGCAATACTTTTGACAATTTTAGGGGTTTCAGAAGTAGCATAGCAAATATACTACAGTTTATCCTAATATTATTCAGTCGCATAAAAGAATATGCTACAATTCAAACTTTTTCTATCTTTGTCTACTTCCAAACATACGTATGTACGAGGGATGTTCCATATTGATTTACTGTTTCCTTTCTCCCATCATTCATGATGCGCCATTAGACTTATCATTATAGCTGAAAGTATGCAGTACTTTGATCTAAACTTAATTGGTAGGACTAACCCTAGAACTGTGATCCCTGCACAGTACAGCCCATTTTCCAAACTGCTGTCATTACGTACGCGGACAACGTAGAGTGAGTTCATCAATGACAGTGCTGGACGACGTGATTTCTGTGGAAGGAGACTGGAAACACTGCGGATGTTCACAGGCGATTGATGACACCGTGAGAGTGTGCACCGTCGCGAAAAGTACTCTTGTAACACGACAACGCTCGTCATACTACTTGGAAAGCGACGGAATCATTGCTGAAATGGAGTTGAAGGTACTGACAAAATCACCGTATTTCCTGACCTGGGCACTTAACTTCTGAAGGTTCTTCTGGAACCACTTGTCAGTCGCATCCACTGCAGGACAGTTGCTCGCAGTTACTAGATATCAGCGCGGAGTTTTCTTCATGGTTCCGAGTAGTCGGTAATCAGGAGTAAAGTCAGAAGAATACGGTGGGTGTACCATTACCTGCAGTCGCATTTCAGCGATGGGAGCCGTCGCTTTGCGGCCAGTATGAGGACGAGCGTTGCTGTGTTGCGAATGCACTATTCGTAACGGTGCACACTCTCCCACAGTCATTAATTGCCTGTGAATATCCGCAGTGTTTCCAGTCTCCTTCCACAGAAATCACGTTGTCCAGCGCTGTTCTTGATGAACGCACTCTATGCTGTCCGCCTATATAATGACAGCAGTTGAAATGGGCTTTACTGTCCACGGATTACAATTCTAGGGTTAGTCCTGCCTACTGCGGTTGGACCAAAGTACTACATCCTTGCAGCTGTAGTGATGAGTCAAACTACGCACATCTATATCTACATGGATACTCTACAAATCACGTTTAAGGGTTTATCGAACCACCTTCACAATTCTCTCCGTGCGAGCTCTGATTTCCCTTACTTTATCATGGTGACCGTTTCTCCCTATATAGGTCGGCGTCCAAATAGATATTTTTTCATTCGGAGGAGAAGGTTGGTGATTGGAATTTCGTAACGCAACGCAACGAAATACGCCTTTATTTTAATGATGTCCAGCCCAAATCCTGTATAATTTCTGTGACACTCTCTCCCCTATTTCGCGATAATACAAATCGTGTTGCCGTTCTTTGAAATTTTTCGATGTACTCCGTCAGTCTTACCTGGTAAGGGTCCCACACCGCGCAGCAGTATTCTAAAAGAGGACGGACAAGTGTAGTGTCGGCAGTCTCTTTAGTAGATCTGTTAGTTATATAAGTGCCCTGTTAATAAAACTCAGTATTTAGTTAGCCTTCCCCACGACATTTTCTATGTGTTCCTTCCAATTTTAGTCGTTCGTAATTGTAAGACCGAGGAATTTATTTGAATTTACTGCCTTTAGATTTTAGCGTGTATCGGTAAGCTACTACAAACAGCATAGTGAACGCATTATTGTGGCCAAGATAGACACGAAGCCCACGCCTACCACAGTAGTACAAGTTTATATGCCAACTAGCTCTGCAGATGATGAAGAAATTGAAGAAATGTATGATGAGATAAAAGAAATTATTCGGGTAGTGAAGGGAGAAGAAAATTTAGTAGTCATGGGTGACTGGAATTCGAGAGTAGGAAAAGGGAGAGAAGGAAACATAGTAGGTTAATATGGATTGGGGGTAAGAAATGAAAGAGGAAGCCGTCTGGTAGAATTTTTCACAGAGCATAACTTAATCATAGCTAACATTTGGTTCAAGAATCATAAAAGAAGGTTGTATACATGGAAGAATCCTGGAGATACTAGAAGGTATCAGATAGATCACATAATGGTAAGACAGAGATTTAGGAACCAGGTTTTAAACTGTAAGACATTTCCAGGGGCATATGTGGACTCTGACCACAATCTATTGGTTATGAACTGTAGATTAAAAATGAAGAAACCGAAAAAAGGTGGCAATTTAAGGATATGGGACCTGGATAAACTGAAAGATGGCTCTGAGCATTATGGGACTCAACTGCTGAGGTCATTAGTCCCCTAGAACTTAGAACTAGTTAAACCTAACTAACCGAAGGACATCACAAACATCCATGCCCGAGGCAGGATTCGAACCTGCGACCGTAGCGGTCTTGCGGTTCCAGACTGCAGCGCCTTTAACCGCACGGCCACTTCGGCCGGCGATAAACTGAAAGAACCAGAGGTTGTACAGAGTTTCAGGGAGAGCATAAGGAAACAATTGACAGAAATGGGGGAAAGAAATACAGTAGAATAAGAATGGGTAGCTCTGAGGGATGAAGTAGTGAAGGCAGCAGAGGATCAAGTAGGTAAAAAGACGAGGGCTAGTAGAAATCCTTGGGCAACAGAAGAAATATTGAATTTAATTGATAAAAGGAGAAAATATAAAAATGCAGCAAATGAAGCAGACAAAAAGGAATACAAGCGTCTCAAAAATGAGATCGATAGAAAGTGCAAAATGGCTAAGCAGGGTTGGCTAGAGGACAAATGTAAGGATGTAGAAGCTTATCTCACTACGGGTAAGATAGATACTGCCTACAGGAAAATAAAAGAGACCTTTGGAGAAAAGAGCACCACTTGCATGAATATCAAGAGCTCAGATGGAAACCCAGTTCTAAGCAAAGAAGGGAAAGCAGAAAGGTGGAAGGAGTATATAGAGGGTCTATACAAGGGCGCTGTACTTGTGGACAATATTGTGGAAATGGAAGAGGAAGTAGATGAAGATGAAATGGGAGATACGATACTGCGTGAAGAGTTTGACAGAGCACTGAAAGACGTGAGTCGAAACAAGGCCCGGGAGTAGACAACATTCCATTAGAACTACTGACGGCCTTGGGAGAGCCAGTCCTCACAAAACTCTACCATCTGGTGAGCAAGATATATGAGACAGGCGAAATACCCTCAGACTTCAAGAAGAACATATTATTTCCGATCCCAAAGAAAGCAGGTGTTGACAGATGTGAAAATTACCGAACTATCAGTTTAATAAGTCACAGCTGCAAAATACTAACACGATTTCTTTACAGATGAATGGAAAAATTGGTAGAAGCCGACCTCGGTGAAGATCAGTTTGGATTACGTAGAAATATTGGAACACGTGAGGCAATACTGACCTTACGACTTATCTTACACGAAAGATTAAGGAAAGGCAAACCTACGTTTCTAGCATTTGTAGACTTAGAGAAAGCTTTTGACAATGTTAACTGGAATACTCTCTTACAAATTCTAAAGGTGGCAAGGGTAAAATATAGGAAACAGGAGGCTATTTACAATTTGTACAGAAACCAGATGGCAGTTATAAGAGTCGAGGGGCATGAAAGGGAAGCAGTGGTTGGGAAGGGAGTGAGACAGGGTTGTAGCCTCCCCCCGATGTTATTCAATCTGTTACTGAGCAAGCACTAAAGGAAACAAAGAAAAATTCGGAGTAGGATTTAAAATCCATGGAGAAGAAATAAAAACTTGAGGTTCGCCGATGACATTGTAATTCTGTCAGAGACACGCAAAGGACTTGGAAGAGCGGTTGAACGGAATGGACAGTGTCTTGAAACGAGGATATAGGATGAACATCAACAAAAGTAAAGTGAGGATAATGGAATGTAGTCGAATTAACTCAGGTGAGGGAATTAGATTAGGAACTGAGGGAATGAGATTAGGAATTGAGACACTTAAAGTAGTAAAGGAGTTTTGCTATTTGGGGAGCAAAATAACTGATGATGGTCATAGTAGAGAGGATATAAAATGTAAACTGGAAATGGCAAGGAAATCGTTTCTGAAGAAGAGAAATTTGTTAACGTCGTGTATAGGCCTAAGTATCAGGAAGTCGTTTCTGAAAGTATTTGTATGGGGTGTAGCCATGTATGGAAGTGAAACATGGACGATAAATAGTTTGGACAAGAAGAGAATAGAAGCTTTCGAAATGTGGTGCTACAGAAGAATGCTGAAGATTATATTGGTAGATAACGTAACTAATGAGGAGGTATTGAATAGAATTGGAGAGAAGAGCAGTTTGTGGCACAACTTGACAAGAAGAAGGGACCGTTTGGTAGGACATGTTCTGAGGCATCAAGGGACCACAAATTTAGCATTGGAGGGCAGCGTGGAGTGTAAAAATCGTAGAGGGAGACCTAGAGATGAATACACTGAGCAGATTCAGAAGGATGTAGGTTGCAGTAAGTACTGGGAGATGAAGAAGCTTGCACAGGGTAGGGTAGCATGGACAGCTGCATCAAACCAGTCTCAGGACTGAAGACCACAACAACAACAACACCGGTAACAGAAATTTAACGGATTCCTTTTAGCACTCATGTGGATGACGACAAACTTTTCGTTATTTAGGGTCAACTGCCAATTTTCGCAACATACAGATATCTTTCAAAATTGTTAATAATTTGCAGTGCCAGACTGTATGTTATCACTAATAGTTTTTGAAACGAATTAGTTTGGGAAATAGAAGAATTTTTTTTTTCAAAACAGGAAGTCGTAGGCTAATACAATTAACTTCACCTGCGTAAAAATTCTTCGTAATACGTACTTTATAGGTATTCAAATTTTAGTAGATTTCTTTCAATAAAATATTTTTTAGAAAATTGATTATACTATAACAATCGGGACACTGACAACTAGATACTGAATAATAAAGTTCAATGTGAAAAGGCTTTAAAATAATTTCGACGTTTTCTGGAACATCGAATACATATTACGTATTTAATAATCAGATGTTATCTGGATCATTAGTTCTCACTTGTGTTTTTAATTATTTGTTTTAAATTGAAATAAAATATGTGAAGATGTACCGTTGCCATGAAAACCTATACGCTGCACCTGACTGTTCTGAAAGTAAATGCCTTTATTATTTACAACACCTGCTGAACGAAATATTTACTTCTAAGAGGTCATACGTAACACATAATTCGGATGTACTTTTGCATTGGGAGATTTTATAAATATTCGTATCGACTACCAAAGTAATGAAAATTTAGCTACCCCCCGACATAACATTTCAATTTGCACGAAAGACAGCTCATTACAACAAGGCCTACCCAGCCTGAAAACCAACCTCTAAAGAATCCACGTCCCAGTTTGACATCAAATCTCTTATTCTTGTAAACTCACGGTAGAGATGTACCGTTATAAGCTGGTAGGTGGACATAAACAATTACCCCTGTAAGTGTCTTTGCGATCTGAGGTAAACGAAACATGGAGACGAGGTGACGTCTTGCGGACTGTGATAACCGCAGACTGCCGTTAACGCTGCCTGCGCACCGTTTTCCGCCAACAGGTCTCCCAGAAATGGGCCGCAGCAGATACCATCGGCCGTCGCCCGTTGCCTGGCAACGCGGGTTTTAACGGCGCCGTGGCCGCCCCCGAGCCACAGCGATGCACCCCCACCTCCGCGATAACTCGCTGCGGGAACCGCCTGCCATTAAAAGTCACCCGCGAACAGAGCTGCTTAGCATCAGGCGAGTGAAATATGGCACACGTGTCCTCTCTAATCTGCTCTTCACTGGTCTCTGCTCGTGTCAACACGTCGATCTGGCAGTGGACTGTAATGCTTTACGTAATAACATCATAAATCTTTCTGATACGTGTTACCATAGGACGTAAACAGCAGCTTCGCCGTGATCTTTGCCTGTTCGTTCCGTATTAAGGGAAAATGAGAAAATATAATTCTCAGAGTGATATCAATTTACCATACTGGCTTTCACCGGCCGAAAAAAACAAAAATTCCCGTTATATTGTTTCCATCACTGTATAGCATCGACTGTGAAGCATTTTTCCATTGTAGCCTGGAACACGTATAAGTGGAACGTAGTAGGTATATGTTAGGTTGTTACAGACATGCTTCTGTCTGTATGTGGAGGCTACTTTCGGGATCTACTACAGGCATTTTAATACGGTTTTCACTAACAGATATACTGATACACGAGGAGGGCTTGTGAATATATACAGTAATGTAATAGCTTAGAGGCCGCTCCTTCGCTCACGCTGACTGTATGGTCTGCAAATATTTGTTTCGTCTTCTTTTAATATAATTTGTATATGGTTACACCCATTGCTCATATGTAAATCGACAATACGCAAACTAAACAGCAGAAAGGGTATTCATATTTCATAAACAAATTCTTCGTATCAGGGTTGCACACTAGCTGAAAAATTTAATTGAATTTATATAGAATGAGATTTTCACTCTGCAGCGGAGTGTGCGCTGATATGAAACTTCCTGGCAGATTAAAACTGTGTGCCCGATCGAGACTCGAACTCGGGGCCTTTGCCTTTCGCGGGCAAGTGCTCTACCATCTGTTTGGAAGGTAGGAGACGAGATACTGGCAGAAGTAAAGCTGTGATGACCGGATGTTAGTCGTGCTTCGGTAGCTCAGATGGTAGAGCACTTGCCCGCAAAAGACAAAGGTCCCGAGTTTGAGTCTCGGTCGGGCACACAGGTTTAATCTGAAATTATATATTCTTATGCACATTGTTCATGTACAAACCAACAACATAGAAACATTTTACCTAGTCAACTCAAACAGATTATCCTGCACAAGGAATCATATTTAATCTTGGTATCTATGTCGTCATCAGTGTGATTAATTTGTGTAGTAAATACAACAAAAATAATTTTTAAACACACATATTCCCACCAAAAAATTAATATATTAAAGATCTTTCTTTTCCTAGCTGTTGCGACAAAACCTATTTGCTGTGGTGACTGTTAAATAAATTTCTTTCATTTAGTCACAAGCTACGACACCTAAATTTTTCTCGCTAATTAAGGCCACAGAAGTATGGTCTTCTCCAAATGTACTTCTGACGAAAAGCTGGAGTCGGGGAAATTCGTTGATCCTGCCTTTTGAATTATTCTGGTGATACAAAATTGTTAAGGCTTTCGTGGCCACTTGTTGACAAACTGCCTATTGGCTTCTGTCTCGGGTTCTTCGGACGACGTTCATCTAATGATTTTTCTGACGTTTCGCCAGCACGAGTGGCTGGCATTGTCAAAGCTTCACCCTCCATTGCCGGTGGTGAACTGGAGCCGAGCTCGCGGCCGCAGACTATATGTACCTGGCGCGCCAGTGTCCGAGGGCTTCTCCGCGGTCATTTCCGGTGCGGTTCTCTTCTTGCTACCTGCGACGGTCGTTCGCTGCAGTACGGGAAGCCAGGATCCGTTTACCTTAAGGCTTTCCTCTTTCTTGTTCAAACTGTTCGCGTGTTTTTGTATTTCTACAGCTTCTCTGAACAAGCGCGTGTGATAGCGCTTCTCTACAGCCAGAACTTCCGTGTCGGCGAATTTTATTACGTGGTCAGTCTCATTCAGTGCGTGCTCTGCCACGGCCGATTTCTCCACCTGCCCCAACCTGCAATGTCGCTTATGCTCTTTGATCCTGGTGTTGATGGATCGTCCAGTCATTCCGACATACACTTTTCAGCATGTGCATGGTATACGGTATATTCCCGACATTGCAAGTGGGTCTCTTTTCTCCTTCGCCGATCTAAGACACTCTTTGATCTTCCTTCCAACACAGAAGCCCTACCACCTCGGCTGTATGGATTACCCAAGATCCATAAGAACAACGTTCCACTGAGACCGATCGTTAGCGCTCCTGGATCACCGACATATAAACTGGCAAAACACTTGGCCTCTCTGCTCCAGCCACACGTGGGGAAGACCGACACATACATTAAGGACTCAGGACATTTCATTGAGAAGCTGAAGAAACTGAAACTTGCACCAAACGACATCTTGGTCAGCTTTGATGTTGTTTTGTTATTTACGAAAGTGCCACTCAGTGACGCTCTGGAGCACATCGGTTCCATTTTCCCGCAGGACATCAGAAACCTCTTCCATGCATGTCTCACCACGAGCTACTTCACGTGGAATGGCGATTTCTACGAACAACTGGAAGGCGTCGCCATGGGTAGTCCTCTCAGTCCAGTGGTGGTCAACTTCTTCATGGAACAATTCGAAGCACGGGCACTGGACTCGGCGACTTGCAAACCTAAGGTGTGGTACAGGTACGTCGATGATACTTTCGTGGTGTGGAGCCATGGTGAAGAACAGCTCGGTGATTTCCTAAGACACTTGAACAGCCTCCATGCCAACATAACATTTACCATGGAAGTAGAAAAGGAGAAGAAACTGCCATTTCTAGATGTGCTGGTCACAAGGGACGGCGAAAACCTGGGACACAGCGTGTATCGAAAACCGACACACACGGACCGATACCTGCACAAACTGTCAAACCACCACCCGAGCCAGAAAAGAGGCATGATTAGTACGCTCATAACAAGAGCAGGACGAATATGTGAGCCGCAACACCTCAAACGAGAAATGCAACACTTGGAAACTGTCCTGAGGAGCAATGGGTACTCCACAAATTATATTAGAAGTGTAACAGAGCCAAACACTCGGCGAAGTAAGGAACCAGTAAAAGAGATGTCGGGTACGGCCTTTCTCCCATACATTCCCAGAGTGACGGACAGAATCGGCCGTATTTTGCGCAAACATGGCGTAAAGACGATTTTCAAACCGACAAGGAAGATCAAAGAGTGTCTTAGATCGGCGAAGGAGAAAAGAGACCCACTTGCAATGTCGGGAATATACCGTATACCATGCACATGCGGAAAAGTTTATGTCGGAGTGATTGGACGATCCATCAACACCAGGATCAAAGAGCATAAGCGACATTGCAGGTTGGGGCAGGTGGAGAAATCGGCCGTGGCAGAGCACGCACTGAATGAGACCGACCACGTAATAAAATTCGCCGACACGGAAGTTCTGGCCGTAGAGAAGCGCTATCACACGCGCTTGTTCAGAGAAGCTGTAGAAATACAAAAACACGCGAACAGTTTGAACAAGAAAGAGGAAAGCCTTAAGGTAAACGGATCCTGGCTTCCCGTACTGCAGCGAACGACCGTCGCAGGTAGCAAGAGGAGAACCGCACCGGAAATGACCGCGGAGAAGCCCTCGGACACTGGCGCGCCAGGTACATATAGTCTGCGCCCGCGAGCGCGGCTCCAGTTCACCACCGGCAATGGAGGGTGAAGCTTTGACAATGCCAGCCACTCGTGCTGGCGAAACGTCAGAAAAATCATTAGATGAACGTCGTCCGAAGAACCCGAGACAGAAGCCAATAGGCAGTTTATTCTGGTGATATTGCCATAGAAACTTTTACTCTCTAATGCATATTCCTTTGTTTCTAACCAAGAAGTCAGGTAAGAATTTTCATGGACTTAGGTTTACAAATGTTTTCATATGATTAAACACTTTCATTAAAATTTTCATTCCGTATTTCACCCCTTTAGGGATTGAATTCCCAAAAATGCTGAAACAGTTTTTGGTTCCAGACGAGAATCTAAAGACAAATTTTCGTATATTGACTTTAAAAATTTAAAAATTTTTGAAACATTTTATCTTGATTATATTGGAATTCAGCGATTTTGTTAAGTTTTTAAAATGAAACAGTGGCAACTTCAAAAAGATGTTTATTTAATTTACTTGTGACTAGTGTGCAGTGGTTATAAGCCTACTAGAGTGGTACCTGCTCCTCGCCAGCTTCCGCAGACTCCCATGAAGTAAGCGGTCTGATGATGACCGGAACAGTAGTTAAAATCGGTCACCAGTAAGTTAAATAAACATCCTTATGCAGTTATGACGGTTTTATTATATAATAAAACAACTTTAAAAATGCTTTCATAATGAATTATTAACATAAAACTTTTTATCTAATATTTTACCACCTTGAGACGTTAAATTTACAAGAACACTGACAAGCGTTTTTTTCCCCTAGCAGAGAAGTCATTTACAAGTTTCCACAGATAGGCTTCAAAACTGCTTTAGCAGTTATTTAATAATGGCTCATTTTCAAAATACTTTCACCCACTGTTTCGCCCCTTAGGGTCTTAATTTCCAAAAATGCCTAAACACATTTTTTTTAATTTCTGCTCGAGTAGTCATATATCAGTTTTTATAGTCCTGGGTTAAAATTGACTAAATAGAGACATTATTTCAAATAACATTTTCATCTCCTTTCCACCCACTTAGTGGTGAAGTTTCCAAAAATTCTTTCTTAAACGATGCCTACAGTATAAGACCTACACCCCCTCCAAATTTCAACTTTGTATACTTATTGATATGGGTTGGGCGATGGTGAGTCAGTCAGTCAGGGCATTTCCTTTTATATATATAAGAGATCACTGCTGCGCCAGATAAATCGTACTTAACTATACTTGTGCGAGGGCAGGACAGGTCCGTAGTTAAACTACAGAAGAGCCAAAAGCTGTATTGTTGATAGAGTTTAATAAATAATTCTTAAATACGTATAGCTGATCAGAATGGCAATGCTTGGGTCAGAGTCCTAAAGCTGATCAAATCCCGTATTTAATGTTGTGATCGTACGAGATTGACGTGTGATGATTAAACTGAAACCATAATTGCTAAGCCTGTAATGAAGCTTAAACAGTACAAGAACATGTGGCACAAATAGGTTTACGACTTCATCAAGCTTTTCAGTCACTGTACATTTTGAACAGGGTGGACATAGCAACGACTCGTGGTCCACAGGCCACACAAGACATACTCCGTTATCTGCTACTGTAATACTGATTTAGTGGCACTTACACAGTAGTGCAAACAAAATAAGATGTTGACTTCATTAAGTACCAACCAATCCGATAAAATGTTATCACTCAAACTATTTTGGCGCAACTAATGGCAGCAGGTTTAAAACACGGCGCGGTTCAGGGCAACTCCAGACAGAAGAGAAGGCAGCGCGTTGCATCTCTCAGATGTATTGCGGAAGACACCTGAGCCCTTGCTGTGGCGACCACGAAGTAAGCTGTGGCGTATGTGAGGCAGTAGATAAACAGCTACGTTACTCTATGAGGAAGAATGCGGTAACGGCCTTGCTGCAGTGGATACACCGGTTCCCGTCAGATCACCAAAGTTAAGCGCTGTCGGGTCTGGCCGGTACTTGGATGGATGACCATCCGGGCCGCCATTCGCTGTTGCCATTTTTCGGGCTGCACTCAGTCTCATAATGCCACTTGAGGAGTTACTCGACCGAATAGAAGAGGCTCCGGTCACAAAAAATCATCGTAACGACCGGGAAAGCGGTGTGCTGACCACACGCTCCTCCTATCCGCTTCCTCAGCTGAGGATGACACGGCGGTCGGATGGTCCTGATGAGCCACTTGTCACCTGAAGACGGAATGCTTTTATGTGGAAGAATATACATGTGAGCTGCCCTTCCGTTGCAGTGTTGGCACGAAGAGCATAGATGGCGAAAATGAAAATGCCTCAGATTATTTTACGCCACCGGAACGAATAAATATAATTCTGATAAAGCTGCATAACAGGCAATGCCACCATCAGTTGTCACCAGCAGGGTTTTTATTAAATAATTACAATTTGGATACTAGGCCAGGATGTTGATATTGAAGATTAAAGAAAATAATTTTAAAAACATTACGTATAGGGGCAATACGGAATACGAGATCGGAGTATCAGTTGTAGATATCCGCTGTCCTGTCACGTTAACGTTTTCACATGTTAATAGTTAAAAGTGGGTATAACCACCGTTTGAAGCGAGGGCACTGCAAAATGTGCACGCAGAGAATCGACAAGGTTCTGGAAAGTTCTGACGTATAGGGGCAATACGGAATAGGAAATCGGAGTATCAGTTGTAGATATCCGCTGTCCTGTCACGTCAACGTTTTCACCTGTTAATAGTTAAAAGTGGGTATAACCACCGTTTGAAGCGAGGGCACTGCAAAATGTGCAGGCAGAGAATCGACAAGGTTCTGGAAAGTTCTGACAGGGATGTGGAGTCATGTCGACATCAGTACTGTGGCCATTTGCGATAGGTTTCTCGGTTGAGGGTCTAGGGCTCGAACAGCCCGATCGAGGTGGTCCCGCAAATTCTCGAGTGGGTTTAAATCCTGGGAGTTTGGTGGCCTGGGGAGTACGATAAACTCATCATGGTACACTTCGAACTACACACGTACGCTGAGAGCTGTGAAACACTGTGCGTCCTACTGGTTGATGCCATAATGCTGAGGGAGAACAAATGCCTGTAGTAGTGGTTCAAATGGCTCTGAGCACTATGGGACTTAACATCTGTGGTCATCAGTCCCCTAGAACTTAGAACTACTTAAACCTAACTAACCTAAGGACATCACACACATCCATGCCCGAGGCAGGATTCGAACCTGCAACCGTAGCGGTCACCCGGTTCCAAACTGAAGCGCTTCGAACCGCACGGCCACACCGGCCGGCGATGTAGTAGTGCACATGGTCCCCAGTGATAGACGCATACTTGTGTTGATCGATTGTGCCTTCCAGAGGTCACCCAGAAAAAGCCACGAAAACGTTTCCCAGACCATTATGCTCCCTCCTCTGGCCTTGACCCTTCTGGAAATCCAACCGCCAGTTGTCTGATGAGCGTAAAACATGTTTCCTCTGAGAAGGTCACCTGTCGTCACTCAGTGGACGGTAGTTGCGGTACCGACGTGCAGACTACAGACTTCGTCGCCAATTAACAAAAGTCAGCATGTGTGCACGAACCAGGCGCCTGCTACAGAAGCCTTTATGTAGCAAATTCCGCTGAACAGTCGTTGATGAGACACTGTTGGTAGCCCTTTGGTTCATCTTGGCGGTTAGTAGCTCAACGTTGCACGTCTAGTCGCCTGTACACTTCTGCGCAACCTTCGTTCTGCCCTGTCATCTATGGTCCACGATCCACCATGGCTGCCTCGGCGCTGGTTTTGGATAGCGCCATTTTGCCGTGCACGATATACTTAAACCACGGCGGTACACGAACATTTTACAGAATTAGTTATTTCGGAAATGCTCCTACTCTTGGTTCGAAAGCCAAAGATATGCCCTTCTGGACGTCAGATAAATCACTATGTTCCGCATTACGACAAAGACCGGACTTTTTTCCGCGTTCCCCCCGACACGCTTTATATAGCCTCCATTACTGATGCTGCCACCTGTCGTCTGCGAGTGGTTATTGGACGTTGATGTCGAACGTGGGCGTTGGCCACTTTAATGTGACTGTAGAGTGTATAGTTCTTTACAGGTCTGATCGTTAATCGAGAATAACGATAATGTTGACTGGATTCTCATGATGATATACAAATAAATCACATACTAAATACTTCAGCAGGAATCCAAGGACACCAATTGATCTGACGAATCGCGATTTTGCCTGTTTTAAAATGATACAAGGAGTAGGCTACTCGCACAGCCGTATGAGGCGTTTTACCAGCGGTGGGTGGAGCATGTAGCTGAGGCCAGAGGTGGTTTGTGATATTTTGAGAGGCTTTTCGTGTCATGACTTGGGCCCACACATTCAGATTACCACGAACATGAATCCGGATGTTTCTTTTAACATTCTTGTTAGTTAAGTTTTGTTATTTCCACTACACTATCGGCAAATATCAGTTCACTTGCAAAGATGAAGTCGATTTTGATCCAATGACGACATAATCACCTGTGGTATAGTACATACACTGATTACAGTTTCATAGTCGCCATCCAACAGATTGATTAGTGGCACAACTACCAGGCGAGGCGCCGTCTGTGCTCACAGTTGGTGTGGTCAACCGTGTGAGCAAGCAGGCAACAATGCTACAGTGATGTACTCGTGCTTCCTACGGACAAATGAGAGAGCTTGAAAGGGATCAAATTACGGCCTTCGGAGTGGTGGGATGGTCCTTTCGTAGAATTGTCACCAAAGTTCGACGTGTTGTGCCAATTTTGTAACGGTGCTGGAATCAGTGTTCACGTGACCATTCTCACACCCGTAGACGAGGCTCTGGACATCCAGGCAGCACACACGCTCGCCAGGATCGTCGTACTGTAAGGACACCAGTGGTGGATCATACAGCTACCACAGCATCGATAAGAGGGTTTGTGAGCCCAACTGTTGAGAACCGGTTATTAGCAATGGGACTACCAGCGTGCACATCTCTAGCCTTCCCTCCACTCACACCACAGGTTCGACTGATGCCGTCAGAAAATCACTTAGAACATGTAATGGCGCGCCGTGGTCTTGAACAACGAAAGCAGATTTTGCCTGCATGCAAGTGCTTGTCGTCTGTGCGTACGACGTAGACCTAGTGAGGGCAGTCTCGTAGAGTGCTTTAGTCCAAGACACACCCCAGGCCTTATGGTCACGGGTGCGATAAGCCACATCTCTCGTTCACATTTGATGTTCCTGGAGAGGACACTAACCAGTGCCCGGTACGTGCACAATTTTTTTAGACCAGTCCTTTTTCTGTTCCTACAACAGTTGTTTCCGAGAAGATAATGCTCAATCACACACTGCCAGTGAAACTCAACGTGCTCTACAACACGTGCAGCACGATCTCCAGACTTGTCTCCAATCGAGCACGAGTGGGGTGTGATTGGACGAGAAGTGACTCGCACTACATGTCAACCAAAACCTCCTGCGGGACTACGTGAACAGGTGCAGCAGTCGTGTCACAACGTATCTCAGGATAGCATTCACCATCAGTACGATCGACTGCATGGCAGAGTGGAGGCTACACCACGTAGTAATCTGGATGTTTCCGCATGGGTCGAAAACTGGTGCCTCATAACCGCTTATGCTATTGATCTGTAAGTATGTTCATTCCATGTAATTCATATGCACTGTTGCTACAATAAATCTTGAGTGAATTGGGAATCACTAAAAGGGTGTATGAATTTTTTTCCGGCAGTGTATATTTTCATGAGGACGATATTATGGACACACCTGACTTCAGAGAAGATTACTATTCGCGTGGCTTATAGGGTCACTTACATTCTTATTTAAGGACTTCACACACAAATGGCTAAATATACATAAAAAGTACATAATACGAGGCGTGTTTTTTAAGTAAGAACCGTTTTGAAATTAAAAAAAGATGTGCTAAGATATCTCAATAATTTTATTTTTACATGAAAGCCTGTACCTTAATCTACGCACTGACGCCTTTATAGTCTAATTCTTCCTTGTTTACGTTGTGTACTGAGTGTTTAAGATGCCTCCGATAATCGTGAGTCCCGCCGACTGTGAAGTACGGGCTGTTACAAGATTTCTTAGTGCTAAAGGCCTAAAAGCGATCGATATTCATCGTGAGATCTGTGCAGTTTACGGAGAAAACATTATGAGTGATGGAATGGTAAGAAACTGGGTGAGAGCGTTTAAAAATGGCTGCACAAACGTGCACGATGAACAACGGAGTGGCCCTTATCGAAAATTTGGTGCAGGAAGTGGACACTAAGGTGAGAGAAAACAGACGCTTTACGATTTCCTCCTTGCGGGATGACTCCTAATGTTTCTCGTAGTGTTTTGTATGGCATTGTGATCGAGCACTTGAATTACCGAAAACTGTGCGCACGTTGGGTACCGAAACTGTTGACGGATGTTCACAAAACCAAACGTTTAGACAGTGCATTGACTTTCCTTGAGCGGTACCACAACGACGGTGATGATTTCTTAAGCCAAATTGTTACGGGCGATGAAACATGGGTGGCCAACGTCACACCATAATCAAACAGTCCATGGAAGTTGAGCAAGGGCATCGTTTTGCTGCAAGACAATGCTCGTCCGCATGCGGCGCATCAGACAAAAGATCTGATCACGTCTTTTCGATGGGAAACTCTAGATCATCCTCCGTACAGCCCCGATCTTGCGCCCAGTGACTAGCATCTGTTCCTGCATTTGAAGAGACACCTGGGCGGTCAGCGTCTTCAAGACGATGACGAAGTCAAAACAATGGTGTTGCAGTGGTTAACAATTCAGGTGGCAGACTTATATGAGGAGGTATTAAAAACCTGGTACAACGTTATGACAAGTGCCTCAATATTGACGGAAATTATGTAGAAAACTAGATTAAGGTAAAAATAAAATTATTGAGATATCTTAGCACGTCTTTTTTAAACTTCGAAACGGACTTAAAAAACACACCTCGTACAAACACACAGACACAAATTTTATAAATGAAAATCAACGACGGCTTGCAGAAGAGCAATCACTCCGATTTTTATACGTGAAAACTTTTAAAGCTTTTGAAATAAAACAAAAATGGTTCAAATGGCTCTGATCACTATGGGACTTAACTTCTGAGGTCATCAGTCCCCTAGAACTTAGAACTACTTAAACCTAAATAACCTAAGGACATCACACAGCCGACCGGTGTGGCCGTGCGGTTCTAGGCGCTACAGTCTGGAACCGAGCGACCATCACGGTCGCAGGTTCGAATCCTGCCTCGGGCATGGATGTGTGTGATGTCCTTAGGTTAGTTAGGTTTAATTAGTTCTACGTTCTAGGCGACTGATGACCTCAGCAGTTAAGTCGCATAGTACTCAGAGCCATTTGAACCATTTGACATCACACACATCCATGCCCGAGGCAGGATTCGAACCTGCGACCGTAGCGGTCACGTGGTTCCAGACTGTTGCGCCTATAACCGCTCGGACACTCCGGCCGGCGAAATAAAACAAACGTTATTAACATTTTGCATCTTCATTCTTCAAGTCTGCATATTTGCAATCCTCTGGCGTTAGGGGCTCTGAATTGCAGCCTGTAACGTGACAGTGCGTAACGTAACTATGACGTTGCGTTAGAAACTGCGGCCGTAATCGAGTTTCGAATACGAATAGTTCCGCCACACATGGAGCATCTTCTCCTTCAGTATGTCAATGCCAGACCACACACTACTGCAGCAACATGTGCAACAATCCGACGCCTTGGGTTCACTGTCAGCGATCATCCTCTATATAGTATCGACTTCGCCCCATCCGATTTTCCTCTGTTTCCAAAACTTAAAAGAACGTCTTGGAGGACTCCACTTTGATAGTGATGAAGCTGTGCAAGCAGTGGTGAGGTTGTGGCTCCGACAGCGAAGTCAAACTCTCTACAATGACGGTATCGACAAACTGGTCTCTCGTTGGCGGAAATAGGTTCGTTGCTAGGCTGACTATGTTGATAAATAAATACACTATAGGCCATTAAAATTGCTACACCAGGAACAAATGCAGATGATAATCTGGAATTCATTGGACGAATATATTATACTAGAACTGACACGTGATTACATTTTCACGCAATTTGGGTGCATAGATCCTGAGAAATCAATACCCAGAACAACCACCTCTGGCCGTAATAACGGCCTTGATACGCCTGGGCATTGATTCAAACAGAGCTTGGATGGCGTGTACAAGTACAGCTGCCCATGCAGCTTCAACACGATACCACAGTTCATGAAGAGTAGTGACTGGCGTATTGTGACGAGCCAGTTGCTCGGCCACCATTGACGAGACGTTTTCAGTTGGTGAGAGATCTGGAGAATATGCTGTCCAGGGCAGCAGTACAACATTTTCTGTATTCAGAAAGGCCCGTACAGGACCTGCAACATGCGGTCGTGCATTATCCTGCTGAAATGTAGGGTTTCACAGGGATCGAATGAAGGGTAGAGCCACGGGTCGTAACACATCTGAAATGTAACGCCTACTGTTCAAAGTGCCGTCAATGCGAAGAAGAGTGGACCGAGACTTGTGATAAATGGAATCCCATACCATCACGCCGAGAGATACGTCAGTATGGCGATGACGAATACACGCTTCCAATGTGCGTTCACCGCGATGTCGTCAAACGCGGATGTGACCATTATGATGCTGTAAACAGAACCTGAATTTATCGGAAAAAATGACGTTTTGCCATTCATGCACCCAGGTTCGTCGATGAGTATACCATCGCAGGCGCTCCTGTTTGTGATGCAGCGTCAAGGGTAACCGCAGCCATGGTCTCCGAGCTGATAGTCCACGCTGCTCCAAACGTCGTCGAACTGTACGAGCAGATGGTTGTTGTCTTGCAAACGTCACCATCTGTTGACTCAGGGATCGAGACGTGGCTGCACGATCCGTTACAGCCATGCGGATAAGATGCCTGTCATCTCGACTGCTAGTGATACGAGGCCGTTGGGATCCAGCACGGCGTTCCGTACTACCCTCCTGAACCCACCGATTCCATATTCTGCTAACAGTCACTCGATCTCGACCAACGCGAGCAGCAATGTCGCGATACAATAAACCGCAATCGCGATAGGCTACAATCCGACTTTTATCAAAATCCGAAACATGATGGTACGCATTTCTCTTCCTTACACGAGGCAACACAACAACGTTTCACCAGCCAACGCCGGTCAACTGCTGTTTGTGTATGAGAAATCGGTTGGAAACTTTCCTCACGTCAACACGTTGTAGGTGTCGCAACCGGCGCCAACCTTGTGTGAATGCTCTGAAAAGCTAATCATTTGCATATCACAGCATCTTGTTCCTGACGGTTAACTTTTCAGCACACCCTCACAGGGCTCTTAACGAGTCCACAGATCTCGGAGTCAGCAAATGCAATTCATCGAGCCTACCAGGAAATTTGCGGAATAAACACTCTTCAATCATCTGCTGCGTGGTTTGCACAGCATCCTAGAACCTCCATTTTAACAAACAGTCACCATACACCTTCCGCGCCCTGTACCGAATCAATTTGGAACTGTCCAGTTTCCTGGAATAAGCAGACACGTTCACACCTTCAGCAGGATCAGTAACAAGGTGAGGATGCTCTGGAGGAAACTTGTGACAAAGATCGGCAACTAATGAAGACGTTAGGTGCATTTCCTAAGCCTGAGAGATGCCAACACATCACTCCAAAGGAAGTCGTGACGCGCTTACTGCGGAACTGTAAAGTGACTGTGAACAATAACCGCATTAGACTTGTGTGGACACAGTTACGACTCGAATACTCTCAGCTAATTGCCCATCCACTGCTCTCATGCGAGTTCGCAAGTGATGAGATGGAGGAAGCAAGGCAAGTATGAGAATGAAGAAAGCGACTCGTTTCGATGTAATGTGTTCAGTCCTAAAGCATCGACTGCGCATCGACCAGCGCAGCGCCGTGGAACGGCAACAAGACGACCCGCCAGCTTGGTCGCCGACTCAGAGAGCATCAGTACTGGCTAATAGCGAAGATGATACTAAGCCTGTGTTCTGCGAGTAGTCATAGTGTGAAAAAGTAAATGCACGTAGGAGGCTCAAGATGCACATCAAGCCACCTCACAACGAACAGCGAACTTATGCTTCATTCCTTTTTAGCATTAAAGTGTTCTACTAATTTGAAGGGGTATACACATAATTTTGGATTCATGCTACTGGCCATTGCAACTTCTCTCCTTCCCTGTTTGTGTCGGTGCTGACTCATACATTAGGCGACAATAGTGTGCCACAGAGCTTATGCAAAACGTGGGCTTGAAACTAAGTGGTGTTTGTTACAGCTGTGTAACATGATTACCGGAGAACTGCAGCAGAAGTTACAGCCCCCAAGGATCTGGCAAATATGGCAATGAAGCCAACACTACACTACTTACTGCATAAATTACCAGAAGAAAGGTTGTTGTTGTTGTGGTCTTCAGTCCTGAGACTGGTTTGATGCAGCTCTCCATGCTACTCTATCCTGTGCAAGCTTCTTCATCTCCCAGTACCTACTGCAACCTACATCCTTCTGAATCTGCGTACTGTATTCATCTCTTGGTCTCTCTCTACGATTTTTACCCTCCGCGCCACCCTCCAATACTAAACTGGTGATACCTTGATGCCTCACAACATGTCCTACCAACCGATCCCTGCTTCTACTCAAGTTGTGCCACAAACTTCTCTTCTCCCCAATCCTATTCAATAATTCCTCATTAGTTATGTGATCTACCCATCTAATTTTCAGCATTCTTCTGTAGCAACACATTTCGAAAGCTTCTATTCTCTTCTTGTCCAAACTATTTATCGTCCATGTTTCACTTCCATACATGGCTACACTCCATACAAATACTTTCAGAAATGACTTCCTGACACTTAAATCTACACTCGATGTTAACAAATTTCTCTTCTTCAGAAATGCTTTCCTTGCCATTGCCAATCTACATTTTATATCTTCTCTACTTCGACCGTCATCAGTTATTTTGCTCCCCAAATAGAAGAACTCCTTTACTACTTTAAGTGTTTCATTTCCTAATCTAATTCTCTCAGCATCACCCGACTTAATTCGACCACATTCCATTATCCTCGTTTTGCTTTTGTTGATGTTCATCTTATATCCTCCTTTCAAGACACTTTCCATTCCGTTCAAGTGCTCTTCCAAGTCCTTTGCTGTCTCTGACAGAATGACAATGTCATCGGCGAACCTCGACGTTTTTATTTCTTTTCCATGGATTTTAATAACTACTCCGAATTTTTCTTTTGTTTCCTTTACTGCTTGCTCAATATACAGATTGAATAACATTGGGGAGAGACTACAACCCTGTCTCACTCCCTTCCCAACCGCTGCTTCCCTTTCATGCCCCTCGACTCTTACAACTGCCATCTGGTTTCTGTACAAATTGTAAATAGCCTTTCGCTCCCTGTATTTTACTCCTGCCACCTTTAAAATTTGGAAGAGAGTATTCCAGTCAACATTGTCAAAAGCTTTTTCTAAGTCTACAAATGCTAGGAAATTAGGTTTGCCTTTCCTTAATCTAGCTTCTCAGATAAGTCGTAGGGTCAGTTTTGCCTCACGTGTTCCAATATTTCTGCGGAATCCAAACTGATCTTCCCCGAGGTCGGCTTCTTCTACTTTTTTCCATTCGTCTGTAAAGAATTCGTGTTAGTATTTTGCAGCCGTGATTTATTAAACTGATAGTCGGTAATTTTCACATGTGTCAACACCTGCTTTCTTTGGGATTGGGATTATTATATTCTTCTTGAAGTCTGAGGGTATTTCGCCAGTCTCATACATCTTGCTCACCAGATGGTAGAGTTTTGTCAGGACTGGCTCTCCCAAGGCTGTCAGTGGTTCTAATGGAATGTACTCCCGGAGCTTTGTTGCGACTCAGGTCTTTCAGTGCTCTGTCAAACTCTTCACGCAGTATCATATCTCCCATTTCATCTTCATCTACTTCCTCTTCCACTTCCATAATATTATCCTCAAGAACTCACCCTTGTATAGACCCTCTATATACTCCTTCCACCTTTCTGCTTTCCCTTCTTTGCTTAGAACTGGGTTTCCATCTGAGCTCTTGATATTTATACAAGTGGCTCTCTTTTCTCCAAAGGTCTCTCTAATTTTCCTGTAGGCAGTATCTGTCTTACCCCTAGTGAGGTAAGTCTCTACATCCTTACATTTGTCCTCTAGCCATCCCTGCTTAGCCATTTTGCACTTCCTGTCGATCTCATTTTTGAGATGTTTGTATTCCTTTCTGCCTGCTTCATTTACCGCATATATTTTCTCCTTTCATCAATTAAATTTAATATTTCTTCTGTTACCCAAGGATTTCTACTAGCCCTCGTCTTTTTATCTACTTGATCCTCTGCTGCCTTCACCACTTCATCCCTCAAAGCTAGCCATTCTTCCTCTACTGTATTTCTTTCCCCCATTCCTGTCAATTGTTCCCTTATACTCTCCCTGAAACAAATCGTCCGCCTGCTTAGCTGGATGGTAGCGTGCTTGCTTCCCATGCAGTGGGCCCGGGTTCGATTCCCGGCCGGATTGGAGATTTTCTCCGCTCGTGTACTGGGTGTTGTGTCGTCCTCATCATCATTTCATCCTCGTCACCGCACGCGAGTCGCCTAATGTGGCGTCGACTGAAATAAGACTCGCACTCGGCGGCCGATCTTCCCCAGATGGGGCCTCGCCGCCATAAGAGCCATACGCTCCTTACATTATTTAGAAATAATCACAGTTGCTGTGGTCAGGTATTGACGTTAAGATCTTTTATCGAAGCAGTTTACTGGCGCAAGCTACAGACTGCGGTAGCATTCGTTGATCTTATGGCCGCGTTTGATACCGTATGGCATCACAGCCTGCTGCTCAACTTGGCAGAAATCGTACAATGCAGAATAGTGGTTAATCCAATGGACAGCATGTTTAGCAGCAGCGATTCCGACTACTTCTTGGAGAGAAGTGCTGTAGGTGGCGAATTGTGAATCACATGCTTGGGCAGGGCCCTGTGCTATCATCAACCCTTTTTAACCTTTATACCAGCTATGTGTTCAACGTTAATGCTACGAATATCCAATTTTCTGACGACCTCCCACTGGCTTACCAAGCAGGAATCCTGGAACAGTCTGAAAGAACTTTGACCACAGATTTACAGCCAATTGGTGATTATTTCAAAATTAGAGGTAAATGATTACCTCATAATAACTACGAGGCAAATCACTAATTAAATGTTGTCTTTGAAAATGTCTAGAACATAACCCACACCAAGTATACTTTGTGGTCGTTATGGACTAGGTCCTTTTAAGAACTGCTTGAAACTAAAAGTGAACATCAGAATTGCTGTTATTAGAAAACTAGCCAGTTCAGGATATGGTGTCAACGTAGATACTCTTCGTACTGTTCTATCGGCAATGGTTTACTTTACAGCAGAGTATTATCATTAGTGTGAGAAAAGAGCATGCATGCACATAAAGTTGATGCTAAACTAAATCAAGCAATTGGAATAATTAGCGGCACTACTAAATCAACAGCATTTAATGGCTGCATGTATTACTTACTGTTGCACCATCATCAATTAGATGAGACACAGCAACTATTGGAAAGTTCCAAAATTGTACTGCTCCTCAGAACTTTATTGTATAACCAGCTACAGAAGATACCTGCAGCATACTAAAATTCCAAGTTGACAGCAACCTTATTCATAGTGAAACACACTGGTACAGACAGCACCATACTATTCCAAATTGCACGCGAGCACATCACACATGAGCCATTTGTTTTTACCATCTGTCTGTTCAGTACAAATTCTTCAGTAGATCTTAATTTAACTTCCTGATGAGCTAGAGACAATATTTTGCGCTTTATTGTTTGTTTAACCATCCTTGCTCCCACAGAGCTGACGGTCAAAAGGGTTGATAATGCCTGATGCCTCGGCTGCTCTGCAGTATTGGCAAGCCATGCAGGTAGTATTAGAATGCATTCCAGGTGGTATTCAAGACGACAGCATGTTTGAGCAGAAAACGGTGGCAGGAGGAGGTGGATAGTGAAATGGGAAAGGAAGTCATGAATAGAGAGAGAGGTTAAGGAGGAGATGAACAGGGAGGTGGAGCAGGAGAGCAGGAGATGAACACAGAGAGGGGGAGGAGCAGATGCTTAGATGGGTAGATGGACAGAGGCAGAGGAGATGAAGAGAGGAACGAGGGAGAGGAGTCAGAAATATATAAAGAATTAAAAGTATATTTAAAATGGACTAAAAGTATTAAATAATTATTTAAATTTTATAAATTGAACCAAAAAGTGTCAATTTCTCCTAGCCCCATACAGAAAAAACAGTCGTAAAATATGTTATTTATTAACAGACATAAAAATACTTATAAGATTTAAAACGAAAATGTTTGCGCACAAGCTGTGCATAATTGATGCATGAATAGTTCACCTTCTAACTGCTAAGATATGCTTGATTCCCTCGTTTTTCAGTATAAATCTTACAAGTATTTTCATAGCAATTAAAAATTCTCACTCACTTCTTTCCAGGACTATTCTAATGCGGTTAGGAATAGGTACTGGGCTGGGAGGAATTGTTTCACACTTTTCAGTCTGGTTTAAAAACATGTTATATTGAAAATTTATTTTTATGTAAATAATTATTTTCAAAACATCAAGAGGCAGACATGTTCGAGGGGCCGTGCGTTTAACTGCTCAGTGCGAGTTACCTTTGTGTTTCCTAGCGTAGCCTATATTAATCACCCCATTGACTTTTACATGTGGGAGCCAGTTGAAGTGCAGAGCGCCAAAATTCAGTTGTGTCGGGTGCTCTGAAACAGGGAAAGACAAAGTCAGGCATTAATGTAGTATGCTTAATTGTGACAGTGTCTGTGGCGCAATGTGAACGAAGATGGCTGTTCTGGAGTCTCGGCATGCTGTTTGGTATTACTGTGTGCGATTGCGGTCTGTTGTAGGATTCATTCACACATTTAATTCTTGTTTCACATACGTTCTTACATTTTAAGTTGAATTTTCAGGTCATGGTTAGACAAAATAATCTATCGTACTACCTGTTTATGCACCTAAAGAACGATTCTATTGCTTGCAACATAAATTTCGAGGCAGGACTGCGAAGATGAGATATGAGAAATTAGGGCTCTTACAGAGGCATAGACAGTCGATTTTCCCTCGTTCTATTTGCGAATGGAGCAGGGAAGGAAAGCTTTAATAGTGACAGAGTGTATCCTCCACAGTGGCTTGAGGAGTGTATATGTAGATGTAGACTTCCGTATCCTGTTATCGTGCGTCCCAATACACGTCGGTGTTAGAGTTAATTCATCTGTAAATATCAATAACTTGCAACATCTCTCTCTCTCTTAAAAGTACTGGAAAATATTATATCTCTTATTTTCGGTCCCGTCATATTATCACGGGGTGACGTGCGTTTAAAATTTGTGTTGACGAATTTCATTTGTCCAGTACATAGTCTGTACGACCGCTTTGATCATTTAGATACTCACTTACACATATTGCATACACATAGCCGTTTTTATTACTACTAACGAAATGGCTATGCCCATTTACGTAAATACTAGATTGCCTCGTGGGATCTGGGTCGGCCAAAATATCGAAACACCAGGAAAACACACATTACTACGCCTAATAGGGTGTAGGAAAGCCGTCTGTACAATTGCTTTGAACATTATAATAATTATGACATATTGCATACGCATAGTCATTACATTAGAGAACTCCGTTTGTCCTTAGTACTAACCAAGTGGCTGTGTCCACTTACGTAAATACTAGGTCGCCTAGTGAGATCTGGGTTGGCCAAAATATTGAAACACCAGGAAAACACACATTACTACGCCTAGTAGGTTGCAGGAAACCCGTTTGGATTCAAAACAACATACCAGTCGACTCGATGGATAAATGCCGACCCTCTATGGTTTTCAAAGTAATCGTATACCATACTTTTTGCAAAATAATGGCAAACTCAAGTAACAATGATAGAGCTCAATAGTGACCACGTACCCTTCTATCCAAAATAAACCACAAAGACTTAGTAATATTAAGATCTGGTGACTGTGGTGCACAGGTGAGATACGACAAATAATCCTCGTGCTCACAAAACCAGTCCTGGACGATGCTGTGTGAAGGAAGCTTCTGGCGCCTTGGAACGAGAATCACCACTGGGGAACAAACATCGTTGGATCTGATCAACCAAAATGGTTACATAATCCTGGGCAGTAGTGTGACCTTGTCGAGTACCCATGAGGTTTATGGGATACCACGATATGGCTGCCCAAATGATCATCGAAAACCTGCCATGTTTCACTCTTGGAACGTAAAGCCAGCAGAAGTTGGAAACAGTGTGAAACGAGACTCATCTTCGATTGCTCCACAGTCCGCGTTTTATGTCTTCGGTAGCACGTTTTCCCGTTATGGGCATTTGCATTACTGCTGTGTCGCTTTAGAATTCCTGCTCGTCTGCAGTTCCCAATACATGGAGATACTTCGCTTTGTTATCTTGCTGACAGGATTCTCGAGCGCAACATTCAGTTTTGGGGTCAATTTTTCAGCTTTCATCCTTTATTTTTCGTCACAGTCCTCTTCAGTGACTGTCAAGAGCACTCAACACGCACTTTCGTCCGCGTTGTGACTTAGCGGATGACATTTTATCGCTCTCCCTGTACTCGTTATGAAGCTTTGATACGATGCCTTTGCAACACCAAACACTTCGGCTAGCAAGGTTATGGAAGCACCCACTATTAGAGCACAAATAATTTCCCCACTTCCGAATTCACTTAGCTACGACATAGCACACTCACAACTACACAGAACATTTTTCTGACCGTAATTGACATATGCAGTGTGTCTGGCACATTGCATAGTTGTTTGAAATAAAATACATCAGCGCAACCTACAGGCGTGGTTAGCATTTTCATAAATTTACAATCACGCCTTCTAGCGGCTTTTCCACATTTTGCCCAACCCCTGTGTCGTACTTATTATTTTGCAGAGATCAGATAAGGCATCGTGATGCAATTCTGGAGATGCAGCTTGGGGTAGTATGACTAATTTCAATTCCATCACCGTAGCTCATTGTTTTTTAGTTTTTGAAGTGATAGACAGAACCGATTCCAAGCACATTTGCGTTAGCCTGCAAGAGAATGTTCATTACACGTATATTTACACGCGTGCTTCAGAAATATTACACAGAAACGCCTATTGCCCTTGTAAAGGTTCTACCGTGTCAGTAAAGATTTTGCAGAGTGATTATCATTTTAACATTCTCTCTAAAATTTCCTAGAGGCGGCAGGCTTTCAATAGGAATACATATACACGTTCCTGTTAGGCACCCTAGAAAACCTCGGGTGGAAGTTTGTGTACCAGTCAGAAGACTGACGAAGAACAGAAAAAAAAATGCGGAGTTACAAGCATTTTTGGAGAACTTTCTAAAAAGCTGTCTAATATCACTGAAGAGCAAAATAGCACACCGTGTGTTTGATCCCCACCAACTACGCAGAGTTCGTATCCCTGCGCAAGGCAGGATACGCAGGTTTTGAACTGATTTAGACTGAAATAAAACTTAGTTTAAAACCGATTACTATTAGTGTGTCTTTCAAGCTTACCATTAAAGGTGTCACTTTTTGCGCATTATTCCCAAAAACGCGAAAAAATCATTAAGTAGGGTTGCAGACGCTTTTTTGTTTATGTTTTTGGAGCAGCAAACTTAAGGCATTTACTTGCTCTTTTTTCGCGTCAGCAAGTTATTTACGGTGGATCCCTTCAACATTTAACTCCTATTTGCAAAACGCAGCGCAAACTTTAATTTCCTGGACCTATAAACTTTGCATACAGTAGCTTTGTTTACATATAGTTACGAGTAGGTCTAATTTTCATAAAAGTTTCTCTTGTTTTTCGGTAATTTTATTGAGTTATTCTCACTGAGTATTATTTTTATCATGAGTGAAAATTGGCAGACTTTCCGTAGAACTGTTAGCTCCGGAATTTGCTGTGATGGATGCAGCAGTTCTTTCCACTTGGGTGACTGTAGTGGCGTGGTAATTGGGGAAGCAAATCAGACACATTAGCGGTTATGTGGAATACGTAGTAGAGAAAAAGTTGGAACAGAAGGGGAAAATTGCTGCCCTTGAGGCTGAGTCAAATCAGCCTAGGAAAGACCTCGGCAGGATAAAGAAGGAAAAAGGTAAAGAGAGGTGCGAAAAGTGGAACCACATATTTCGTTATTTGTCATTTCATGAAATAAACTTTATTGCTTAACAACAATTATTATGATCACAAACTAAAATCCTTGTCAAAAATGAATAACAATGTCACAATAATTTAAGAACCTGAACGGGTTCACGTCATTTATTAAAAACTTCAACAATTTTTACCTTTAAAAACAGAGCTTAAAACCAGGAATATAGACAAGTGCCCAGATACAAGTATGAAGTCACATCAACTATGTGTGACTACAAAGTCGTTCAACAAACTGAGCTTTACCAGTAAAATGAATTACAAATGACTGCCACTAAAAGTTCTAACAAATCCATAGAAAATGCCCATCCATAACAGTGAGGCTAACAAGTCGGTCCACTGATTGTGGCTGCTGGAAAGCCCTTGACGATATTAATAAAATCCCTTAAGCAATACAATACACAATCCCCCAAAATACAAGAAAAGCTGCGAAGGCATACAGTTAAAATGTGTTTCCCAGCTGGTACACAGCATCAGAAACATTGACAATGATCCTTAAATAAATATACAACCCCGCACAATACAAGAAGAAGTGCCAAATTATGGCAAACGGCTAACACAGCCAACAAGCAACCAAGTTTCACAGTGAATCTAGTTAGCTAATGACTGTGGATGAAACAGGAAAACCTCACAATCCATACTCAAAAGTAAAGGGCCTTGAAACTGAAGAAGCTCCTGAACTAGCAATAAGGGGGCAAGGTTTAAAGAAGCAAACACAGTGACAAGGAACTTTGGATTTGCAGAACACGCTTTAAAGGTTATGTACTTGAATTCACAATCTTGAATAGATCAAGACTTCGGGAATTAACTTGCAACACCCCAAACGATCAATTTTACTTAAGTTGAGCCAATACGGTGGCGGCTGGTTGAGGCCGCTGATGGCGGGCCAACATGGACGTCGTGCGACGATGGAAGCGTCTCTGCAGCAGGACGAAAACGTTTCTCTACACCGGACCTAGGAAACAGGAGCGCGTCGCTTGCTGCCAGAACAACCCAGTCAACACACATCAGAAGATAACAGTAATCTATCCAAATAAGGCTACAAAGTCTAGGATGTAGGCAATATTAACGTATTCCGGAAGTGACTAGATAAACAAATTACCGGATTAACACTCTTTAAAACTACTCGAAAACTAACAAGGTGAAATATCAGCGGCTGCAAACCCAATTACCAGGGCATACCCATCTATAGAATGTGCCTTGCCTTTGACACAGACTGTGTTGCAATTTCAGTTTCATCAGTTCAATTTAAACAGATAATGCTCATACGGTTGCATGGGATATGACCTGGAACAACAAATTAATATACGTTGTAAGGTGTATGCTTCGCCGGCGATGGGCGAGGCATGACAGAATCTCTGACCAGACAGTAGTTTATTGTTAGTTGTTGCTTGTCGCGAGTCTGCGCGAGTCGGCAGTAGTAGTCAGTCTGCGCTAGTCTGCGCGAGTCGACAGTAGAAGTCAGTCTGCGCTAGTCTGCGCGAGTCTGCAGTGGTAGTCAGTCGGATACAGTAGCGAGTGGACGGTAGTAGTAGTCGGTGGGAGTCGGCATGTGTCGGCTGTGTGCTCTGGTCGCGACTCTGGTCAGGACTCTGGAGGATGAGTATTGTTGTAGAAGGTAAAGAAGCAGCCTTGCGCATATTTAATAATGTATGTTAATTGTAATTTAATTTGTTCAAAAAATGCCCCAATAATAATTTTTTTATAAAGTAACTATTTTAAAGAAAAGTAATCATTTCAATTTAAAGAATTTTTCCACTCTTTTGAAGAAAAAGCATTCATTTCAATTTAAAGAATTTTTCCTATGCATTCCTTCCAAGAATATATATATATATATATATATATATATATATATATATATATATATATATATATATATATATATATATATATATATACGCCAGCATTGCACGAAGCTGTGTCGATAAATTAGAGCAGATATGGTTGCAGTTTTTATTGAGGTAAGAATTTTGCTTTTGTTATTCAGAATACAGGGCCGAAGGTCAGCGCTGCTGTCCTTATAAAATTTACCAGATATTATTATTTCTGTTAGGAGGTTAAATTTGGTACATGGTTCATTATTTAATTAATATTATTGTGTAGTTTTTGGTCAATTTTCATTCCTTAATTTTTGTGGGGAGTTTAAGCTTGGCTCCATTTTGCATTATTATTAAACATTATTTTTGCGGGGAGGTTACAACGTTACACTGGCCGATGACCATCCACACAATCACACGGAGGCGCTTGACAGGTCTATTTCCACATTAAAACATATGTGGCCTTAGCATAACAAGTACCAATAAGAAAAGAACACTCAACTCCATTCAGTTATGAAGCACCTGTGACTCTCAGGATCCCAAGCAAAGCTATTATTGCCTCCACTCCCTACAGGGTGATATCGAGGTGCCGTAAAATTTGAGCTTGCAGAGTTGGCCCACAACTTCCCAGTCACTTTGCAATGCAGCATGCGCTGCCCTTCCCGCAACTCGCCGCTATCAGTCCTTAATCCAGCCGGCAAAGCTTGCCCCCAACCTGCGTTAATCACTCGTGGCTTATCGAGGCCTGTAATGGACAGCAGGAGACCCTCAGATCCACCTGTCAGCCACGGGCCCTGTAGCTAACTGACAGTACCACGGACCGCCAAACCAAACAACACACTCCCCGACCAAAGACCGTAGCCCTGGCATACGATCAGGGTCTACAGGGTGTTACAAAAAGGTACGGCCAAACTTTCAAGAAACATTCCTCACACACAAATAAAGAAAAGATGTTATGTGGACATGTGTCCGGAAAAGCTTAATTTCCATGTTAGAGCTCATTTTAGTTTCGTCAGTATGTACTGTACTTCATCGATTCACCGCCAGTTGGCCCAATTGAAGGAAGGTAATGTTGACTTCGGTGCTTGTGTTGACATGCGACTCATTGCTCTACAGTACTAGCATCAAGCACATCAGTACGTAGCATCAACAGGTTAGTGTTCATCACGAACGTGGTTTTGCAGTCAGTGCAATGTTTACAAATGCGGAGTTGGCAGATGCCCATTTGATCTATGCATTAGCACGGGGCAATAGCCGTGGCGCGGTACGTTTGTATCGAGACAGATTTCCAGAACGAAGGTGTCCCGACAGCAAGACGTTTGAAGCAATTGATCGGCGTCTTAGGGAGCACGGAACATTCCAGCCTATGACTCGCAACTGGGGAAGACCTAGAATGACGAGGACACCTGCAATGGACGAGGCAATTCTTCGTGCAGTTGACGGTAACCCTAATGTCAGCGTCAGAGATGTTGCTGCTGTACAAGGTAACGTTGACCACGTCACTGTATGGAGAGTGCTACGGGAGAACCAGTTGTTTCCGTACCATGTACAGCGTGTGCAGGCACTATCAGCAGCTGATTGGCCTCCGCGGGTACACTTCTGCGAATGATTCATCCAACAATGTGTCAATCCTCATTTCAGTGCAAATGTTCTCTTTACGAATGATGCTTCATTCCAAAGGATCAAATTGTAAATTTTCACAGTCAACATGTGTGGGCTGACGAGAATCCGCACGCAATTGTGCAATGACGTCATCAACACAGATTTTCTGTGAACGTTTGGGCAGGCATTGTTGGTGGTGTCTTGTTTGGGCCCCATGTTCTTCCACCTACGCTCAATGGAGCACGTTATCATGATTTCATACGGGATACTCTACCTGTGCTGCTAGAACATGTGCCTTTACAAGTACGACACGACATGTGGTTCATGCACGATGGAACTCCTGCACATTTCAGTCGAAGTGTTCGTACGTATCTCAACAACAGATTCGGTGACCGATGGATTTGTAGAGGCGGACCAATTCCATGGCCTCCACGCTCTCCTGACCTCAACCCTCTTGACTTTCATTTATGGGGGCATTTGAAAGCTCTTGTCTACGCAACCCCGGTATCAAATGTAGTGACTCTTCGTGCTCGTATTGTGGAGGGCTGTGATACAATACGCCATTCTCCAGGGCTGCATCAGCGTATCAGGGATTCCATACGACGGAGGGTGGATGCATGTATCCTCGCTAACGGAGGACATTTTGAACATTTCCTGTAACAAAGTGTTTGAAGTCACGTTGGTACGTTCTGTTGCTGTGTGTTTCCATTTCATGATTAATGTGATTTGAAGAGAAGTAATAAAATGAGCTCTAACATGGAAAGTAAGCGTTTCCGGACACATGTCCACATAACATACACTCCTGGAAATGGAAAAAAGAACACATTGACACCGGTGTGTCAGACCCACCATACTTGCTCCGGACACTGCGAGAGGGCTGTACAAGCAATGATCACACGCACGGCACAGCGGACACACCAGGAACCGCGGTGTTGGCCGTCGAATGGCGCTACCTGCGCAGCATTTGTGCACCGCCGCCGTCAGTGTCAGCCAGTTTGCCGTGGCATACGGACCTCCATCGCAGTCTTTAACACTGGTAGCATGCCGCGACTGCGTGGACGTGAACCGTATGTGCAGTTGACGGACTTTGAGCGAGGGCGTATAGTGGGCATGCGGGAGGCCGGGTGGACGTACCGCCGAATTGCTCAACACGTGGGGCGTGAGGTCTCCACAGTACATCGATGTTGTCGCCAGTGGTCGGCGGAAGGTGCACGTGCCCGTCGACCTGGGACCGGACCGCAGCGACGCACGGATGCACGTCAAGACCGTAGGATCCTACGCAGTGCCGTAGGGGACCGCACCGCCACTTCCCAGCAAATTAGGGACACTGTTGCTCCTGGGGTATCGGCGAGGACCATTCTCAACCGTCTCCATGAAGCTGGGCTACGGTCCTGCACACCGTTAGGCCGTCTTCCGCTCACGCCCCAACATCGTGCAGCCCGCCTCCAGTGGTGTCGCGACAGGCGTGAATGGAGGGACGAATGGAGACGTGTCGCCTTCAGCGATAAGAGTCGCTTCTGCCTTGGTGCCAATGATGGTCGTATGCGTGTTTGGCGCCGTGCAGGTGAGCGCCACAATCAGGACTGCATACGACCGAGGCACACAGGGCCAACACCCGGCATCATGGTGTGGGGAGCGATCTCCTACACTGGCCGTACACCACTGGTGATCGTCGAGGGGACACTGAATAGTGCACGGTACATCCAAACCGTCATCGAACCCATCGTTCTACCATTCCTAGACCGGCAAGGGAACTTGCTGTTCCAACAGGACAATGCACGTCCGCATGTATCCCGTGCCACCCAACGTGCTCTAGAAGGTGTAAGTCAACTACCCTGGCCAGCAAGATCTCCGGATCTGTCCCCCATTGAGCATGTTTGGGACTGGATGAAGCGTCGTCTCACGCGGTCTGCACGTCCAGCACGAACGCTGGTCCAACTGAGGCGCCAGGTGGAAATGGCATGGCAAGCCGTTCCACAGGACTACATCCAGCATCTCTACGATCGTCTCCATGGGAGAATAGCAGCCTGCATTGCTGCGAAAGGTGGATATACACTGTACTAGTGCCGACATTGTGCATGCTCTGTTGCCTGTGTCTATGTGCCTGTGGTTCTGTCAGTGTGATCATGTGATGTATCTGACCCCAGGAATGTGTCAATAAAGTTTCCCCTTCCTGGGACAATGAATTCACGGTGTTCTTATTTCAATTTCCAGGAGTGTATTTTCTTTCTTTGTGTGTGAGGAATGTTTCCTGGAAGTTTGGCCGTACCTTTTTGTAACACCATGTATATTGGCTGTGCAAGTAGTCAGTGGCGCCAGCGGAATGGCATTCCCACCAAAATGAAAGCCACCACGGCATAACCCGGTCCCTCAATTGGAACTAATGAGATTAAGGCAGAGGTTGGTGAAGACACAGCATAATAAACTTTCAATAGAAAACTAAGAATTAGGTAAGTAAGCAGAGAGAAAGATAATTTTGTAGTTAGCAGATTGTGTCGCAGCGGGTAAATAATCATAATTGTCGTTACTTTTGTTATGACGTTATGAAAAGACACTTAAATTGTCTGTGTGTGCTTTATACCTATCTTCGCCGTTTACAACAGCCATAAAACAATTTTTGCGTTCGGCCAGGAAACGATGGAGAACATACTGAGCATAATTTAGAGTCTGCAAGTCCACATTACTCTTTGTTTGCACTGCATGAAAATGATCCTACTTGCTCTTTACCTAGCGGGATCAGGAACCATGACTATAAATAAAAGTTTTGGGTGTTAACTGATTGATCTATTTAGTAAAAGTTCACATGCACAAAGTGTGTTAGTATTCTATTTAACATACCTATCGGGAACAGCACTGTTAAAAGTTCAGAAGCGACCTCTACAGGAAGCTTCAATCAAAGTGGTCTATCGCCCTGACTTCTAATCACAAAAAGTTAATTGCTCGTCATAAAAGAGGAAAGTAACCTCACCGCTTGCCACGCGGTTTTGTCAGCATTACAGGCCATACACAAACAGTTACTCCCGTGAAATCTAAGTGATACTGGATGGTATACTATCTTCGCGAGTTCACTTCCTGCTTTTACCGAAAATACTTTTGGTGGCTGCCCAGCTCTAACGCCACATAAGGCAGAGCGTACGCAGGCGTTTCATTGACGCGGATGGATTGATATCTCGGTGCGAAATGTCTTATCTCCTTCCTCAATGGCTGTGTTTATGTATGGGCACAGCGAACCGCAGAACGGAACATCTGCTATCAACCGCCCTAGGCACAGGTAATGACATCTGAATGGCCCTCTTCGTCATGTATTAATTTTCTGTCATTTAACAATTTACAGTCTTCTTAATTTTTATACAACTGGAGTTAAGTTTGCTTTGGTTACTGAAAAAGTCTTAATTCGACTTCATTTATACTTTACTGACTAGAATATTTAGAACTGAACAGACAGTAGAACATGATCTCTGAAGTGCCACTTTAAGATTACTTGTAATTATTATTATGTAAGATACTGTCTTGAAACTTGGTACATACGTATTATTTCGTGAATGGAATCGTTTGCTGTAACTAGAACTTTCTATTAGAAATGCAAATGAAACTTAATCTATCATGAATAAGGAATTTTTAGTTCAAAATCTTGTTTTTAACAAATAACCTGAAAACTAATTGAGGTAGCTTGTTGGTGCTACATACATAAGTTTTTTACATCCATCTGAGGTTACGTACGAATTTTCATCTTCCTAAGTACAACATTTAGCACCTTCAATTTTTCATAAGAACACCGATTGTAACCAAAATATTGCTCTGATCTAGTTGAGGATTGTTAAGTATTAATTTTGACATATTCTGACGAATATTTAGCTTCCTAATTTTATTATTTAGCGCCTCTTATTTTTATCTTATGTTCATTTGATCATTTCTGAGACCTTACAATGCTAACATCAATGTATGGAATTATACACTGACGAAGTTTGGAAGAGTTATTTTTATTTTTAACTTCACTGTTAAATAAAGGTGAAATCCTTTGTATGTTAAGCACAGGCACGTTATGCTGACTTGGCGCTGGCATTAGTGAACTGGGGTAAGAACCGGCCCACTCACTCGCCTCTGCACTTCTTACAATGATACAGCGCTTCTTTCGCCTCTAGGTCTCATGCCAGTGGTGTACATCAACATCTGCAGAATGAATTAGAATCAGGATACCAGGTCACCAATTTTCTTAAACACAATGAAGGTCTGGGTCAAGCGACAGAGGATTTAGGTTCATTCTATAAAAACTTCACCAACGAAGACACTGTGGTTATTGTAGGCGTTCTGGGCAATAGTATTGGCAGAGATCTTGGGTGCGATACGAAGTGTGACCTGTCATAGACTGTATCAGCATTGATACATACTGGTGTGGGGTTTGCATCTGTTCTGAGATACCATGACTGACCTCATGACCTCATTTGAACTCTTCTGTCAGGGTTAATTTCGAGTTGGAACGGCTGTTTGGATCAGGTGCGGTATCACATATTAATGTGATCCCTGTTCATTCTCTCATTAGGTGGGACTATACTAGGCATGATATGGCACGTCAAGTGGAGACGGAAAGGTAAACAGGCTGCCTAATAGCATGAAATTTTATGGGGGGGAGGGGGCGGAGGAATGTCAATTGTGCTAAATATCATTGGTGACAGTATTATAAGATAGATAGGCCAGAAAGAAGTCAAGTTCTAAGAGACATCATGATTGAAATGTACCTTTACTTTAAGAAAGAAATTTTACAGCATAATTCCGCCACATTGAATTAACAAACACAACTATTGGTTAAAAATTTTCACCAATCAGCAGAAATGTTATTTTCATCCAGTTTTATTTCAATCAGAGTTAAATTCCAGCTACCTTCAGTACATCAAAATATTCGAGGGCTAAGAAGTAAAATTAATGAACTGCTTATCTGCAGTGATGAGTTAGAATTATCCAACCAGTTGAAACAATCGGTATCTCTGAACATTATGTGACTACTGGTACAGATACGTTAAGCACTGAAGGATTTAGTTTAGCTTCTCGCGTTTGTAGGACAGAAATCGAGAACGGAGGAGTTGCCATAAATTTAAAAACATAGACATTCATAAAATTTTTCCTAGAGCAGCATAGCAGCATATGGAAGCTAGTGCAACAGAAGATGAGTTTTATAATATATCATTTGTAATAAGAAATGTACACAGAGTACCAGCAATAAATTTTAATCTGTTCATCACTTTGAAGCTCTATTGATCTAGTTAACAGCAGAAAAAAAGGAATTATTGGTTGCTGGTGATTTTAATGCAGATGTTTTTGAAGACTATTCCAGTAAGAAATTATTTCAGTCAGAATAATTGTTATTCAACATAATTCATATTGTTAACTTCCCAAATAGAGTAGGTAAGGGCTGAAAGACTGCTATTGATACCATCTTCATGGAAATGCGTAACGAACAACGTTACATTATGAAACAAATAATAAGTAGCCTATCAGACCATGAAATGCAGTCCTTTTTTCTAAGTGTTAATACTGATCTGGATATAAAATCTGCTGTATATGAGTTCAAGTGAGTACTCAGTAAGGCTAAAATTGATTGTTTTAGGAAACTCCTCAAAGACATGTTGGAGTGGTGTGTCCTTAACTTACTTGAAACCTGTTTCCCCCAAAACTAACCCACATTAGACCAAAGTCTGCAAAAAAGCTGTGATTTGCTCAGGGAATAAGGATATCCTGTAAGACAAAAAGAGAACTATATCTAACTTCCTGGCAGATTAAAACTGTGTGCCCGACCGAGACTCGAACTCGGGACCTTTGCCTTTCGCGGGCAAGTGCTCTACCATCTGAGCTACCGAAGCACGACTCACGCCCGGTACTCACAGCTTTACTTCTGCCAGTATCTCGTCTGCAAGGTTCGCGGGAGAGATTCTGTAAAGTTTGGAAGGTAGGAGACGAGATACTGGCAGAAGTAAAGCTGTGAGGACCGGGCGTGAGTCGTGCTTCGGTAGCTCAGATGGTAGAGCACTTGCCCGCGAAAGGCAAAGGTCCCGAGTTCGAGTCTCGGTCGGGCACACAGTTTTAATCTGCCAGGAAGTTTCATATCAGCGCACACTCCGCTGCAGAGTGAAAATCTCATTCTGTGAACTATATCTGTCTGTCAGAAACAGCTCTGATGTAAATTCTGTAGATCATTACAAGTCAAACTACCAAATATTGAATACAGTAATATGGACATCAAAGCAAATGTGTTGTTAGAACAGGATACTCACACTAGATAATAAAATAAAAACAGTATGGGATACAGTGATGGAAGAGACAGACAGAACCTTAGATGTAGAGTAACATACGTGTGCATTGTTGTAGAACTTTCCAGTAAGCAAAGATGGGGTTGTCAGTGTAGTGGACTGACAAGGCAGCCAGTCCACAGTGAAGTAGCCGAAAGGGCACGCGTCAACTCACGCCGTCTGGCGATAAGTCTGAAACAGGATTCGTAATGAATGTGATAAAGAAAAGAACGTAGCTACTAGAACACTTAACTTTTATATTGTCCTTTGGTATACAGCATTCTGGATGATACAAGTGAGACTCTTTAGATTCATGAAGTACTAATGGCGCCTTGCTAGGTCGTAGCCATGGACTTAGCTGAAGGCTATTCTAACTGTCTCTCGGCAAATGAGAGAAAGGCTTCGTCAGTGTAGTCGCTAGCAACGTCGTCGTACAACTGGGGCGAGTGCTAGTACGTCTCTCGAGACCTGCGGGTCCGACATGTACTAATGGACCGCGGCCGATTTAAGCTACCACCTAGCAAGTGTGGTGTCTGGCGGTGACACCACAGTCAGCTTCAGTACACGCTGCCACAGAGTGTCACAGACCAATCGCTGCAAATAACTAGAAGAATACGAGTACGAAACTAACAACACTAGTAGAAGTAATGTTCAGTATATAATCCTTAAAATCATAAATTTCTAGTGGCTATGATGATATATCAACAAAGTTGATTAAAAATGTGCCTTAGAGTTTAGTGAAATTTTAAGTTATTAATGTAACCAGTCTTTTATCAGTGGAACGTTCCTGAATAGTTGAAATATCGTGAAGTTAAGCCTTTGTATAAGAAAGGAGACAAAGAAATTCATTCACACTTACATCCAATTTCACTTTTACCTGCATCCTCAAAAATTTTATAAGAGATAATATACAGTCGTCTTCTTAACCATCTGACTGCAAATAAAATGTTATCCAAGTTACAATTCGGATTTCTAAAGCGTTCTGGTATTGAGAAGGTCATCTACATTCTGATATTGAGAAGGCTATCTACACATACAATGATAATGTACTTAATTCGTTAAACAATAAATTACTGGCTACTGGTATATTTTATGATATGTCAAAGGCATTTGACAATATCCTTTTAAGTAAATTAGAATATTGTATTGTAACAGGACATTCTGAAAAATGGTTCAAATAGTATATCCCTGACAGAAAAGAAAGGATGTCAGTGGGAAAGAGAGATGTATGAAGCTATAAGGCATCACCCAGCTGGGAACCTGTGACATGTGGTGCTCCCCAAGGTTCCATATTACGACTCTTACTTTTCCTTGTGTACATCAATGACCTTTCGTCAGTAACATTACCTTGATGCCAAATATGTTTTGTTTGCACGTCAAATAAACACTCTAAAATAGGGTATGAAGTTTACTCTTAGGATGAAATTTTCATGCACGTTAATAAATGGTTTCTAACCAATTCTTAATAACTAAACCTTGTAAAAACATACTATATGCAGTTCAGAACATTTAAAAGATTTCCTGGCAATATACGCCCACAATGTGCCGACAAACAGATAGAAGAAGTTGACAATGTTAAATTCTTGGGGTTACAGCTTCATAATAAATTTAACTGGTAGGAGCACACTAGAGAATTGCTATGCAGATCTTGCAAGACATAAAATTAAAAAAGCTAGCGTACTATGCTCACTTTCATTCTGTAAAGTCATACGGGATTATTTTCTGGGGTAATCCATCAAGCCAAGATAAAGTTTTCGAAGCCTAGAAGCGTGCCGTACGAATTATTTGAGGTGTGAACTCAAGAACGTCCTACTTCGGGCTGTTTAAGGACCTGGGATACTAACTACTACCTGCCAATATATTTATTCCTCAATGAAATTTGTCATTAAAAATAAATATTTTTTTCCAAACTAATAGGTCAGTTCATGGAAACAATACAATAAATAAGAATAAGTTTTAGAAACATTTAAAGTCACTTACTTTAGCTCAATTTTCAATAACATGCTAGCACCCATAAAAAGTGTAACTAACAATAAAGTTCAGTTTGAGAAGAGTCTAAACGATTTATTGGTGGCCAGCTCCTTCTACTCCATTGGTGAATTCCTTAGCAGAACCAATTGATGTGTGTATGTTATTAATAGTATCATCTAATCTGAATACTGCGTGCAACCTGACTTCTGTACAAATTTTGTGCAGTAATGCGGTTCTGTAAAATGATTTACATTTTATTTTGTTTTTATTTGATGACAAGTGGCTGCAATAGTCTAAGAACTATCATATGCAAATAAGTGCATGTAATATTCTGTGACAAGTTTTATATACATTTTATTTATTTTTTTTATACATCCACGCGGGCAATTTCATTTGACACTTATGGAAGCATACCTGTTCTTCTTTTCTTGCAAATATTTATTGTGTATCCAGGTTTTCTCACATGTTCCACATCCCAGAGGATCTCCCCACTATGGATCAATTGGAATGAAAAATACATCTAATCTTATCTAATCATGACCTTGACCAATGGAGAAGCTGGTCAAGAAGCTGGCCCTTGCTTGGGAACTGTTTGCCGAGGCTACTCTTGTATGAGGCCAGAATTCGGCAGCAGCAGGCAACGGTCGTCTCCGCCACGGGCCCCCGCTGCCCCTCAGCTCCCTAACTCGCCCCGCCCCCACTCCCCCACACCAACACGCCACCGTTGCCTACTCAGCTTCCGAAATCCCCTCCCCCCACACCAACAAACGCTCTCACAAATTCAATCACGCGTTAAGCCCCTAATCCGCCGCTACGCCTGCTGACCGGAGAAGCCAGGCTACCCCTTGAGTCAGGTGTTTGGGTGTGTACACGGCACGTCCTAACTCTCGCTGGCAATCGGGACCGTGAATATAAGATGTGGGTTCCATAAATGCATTGTTCTTGCTTTCCACTGAAGGCTATCGTAACAAAATTAATATTATTATTCTTGTTCTCTAAAAGTTTTGCTTGCTGTCGCTGTATGTATAAGTTACGTAAACTTTCAACATAGGAATTCGTAAGCTCTGAACATAAGAATTGGACTGCGAGAATGTGCCGCAAAACCGGATTATGAGAAAGTAGCTTGAAAGTGCCTATCTGGTTCACTGTCTGCTCAAACGTACTGTCTGAATTCAAAGGTGTGAGTCATCAAACTTTAAAACTGATAACTTTGCCTAGGAGAAACTAAGTGTTCCCTTTCTTTTATTTTTTATTTTTTTTATTTTGGTGTACGTGTTGCACAATAGGAACGCCATGACCTTGCTCTTATCCTGTAAGCGTGTCGCATTTTCTGGGCTCCAAATAACTACTCAGACAAGCCTGGTGCAATGAGCTCTTTTTTTTAAAAAAAGAAAATCATACTTTCTTCATAACGAATCTGAATAATTAAAAATGGTAACTCATATTTTGGCATGGACTTTGGATGCGGACAATGACTTGGGATAAATTATAACGTCAAATGTAATTAATTTTCTGGTTAAAGAAGTTCTGTATTGAAATATTATCTCTTCTTTGTTTCAGAAACATTAATACAAAAAAATTATATTTCTTAAATGGACAAACGTAAGTAATCTGTAACATCAAATGAGATCTTCTTAGAAAATACATTAAATATTCAAGAGTTATTCTTACCCCCAAATTCAAATTCAATTCAATGTTGTGCGTTGCAGTTTTTTTTTTTTTCCTAGCACAAAATCTTAAACCAATTACCTTAAATTAAGTCCTCTTCTATCACTCATCAAAATAATCTTTTCAAAATGCTTCAATCTCTTTCCTCGTCCTAAACAATTAATCAGTAAATCAACAGGTTCCACCTCCATAGAATATAATTGTAACCGTACCACTTGGGCTATATCTTACTCCAACTCCGACCACTGTGTTTCATCATCTCACGATTAACAACGCCCATCGTCTCCCGCGCGACTTGCACAGGAGAAATGATCCTGAGAAGATTGCAGGGGACACAGTATCTCTGATGACACTGCACGCTTATAATTTCAAACAGTACAAAGTTTGTTACGCGTTCATGTTATCAGCCGCCTATCACAACCCCACGGCCTCCCCGACCAGAATTTTGCAGAGTGAGATTTGTAATTGACTAAGATTAATCTACAAATTCTTTACCTAAGTTAAAATTTTCTTGCTAAGTACTAAAATGATGATGAAAACATACATAATTCAATAACAATATTGATTAGAAAAGGAATAAATCGTTATGCACAGGCGCACAAACATAGTCGTAAATATCAGTGCCCATGCTACACAAGTTAACAAATGTGAAAGTCTTTATGAGAAAAAGTTGCCAGATTTAATCTTTTATCTGTTCTTGTTATATAGTTCTTACTAATTTGTTTTCACAACAATAGTTGCTGCAAGAAAAGCGCACTGCATGCAGTCTGTAAAATTTCTTGCTAAAAAATTCGTTTCGCCACATATGTTAGATGTTCACTCCACTAGTTTTTGCACTGTCTTGGGTAAAGAGCACTGTCAGCGGTAAAATATCTGCAATAGAATTCGGCAATATCGTGACTGTACACAGTACAGTACCGAAGTCTTGTAGAATCGTTTTTTGGAGTGACCGTTGTCGAAGACTCGGTGTAAGAGACAAATTCCTTTCATTCCACTGACGTCGACAACTATAGCTCAAGCAGATTAGATCGTGTGTGAGTAGACCAGTAGCAGACTCCGAGGAAACTGTATCAGTCTGTTAAATTCTTCGCTCACAATTCAAAGCCAAAGATATCTCACAACCATGGTGCTCAGCGTAAAGTTGCATATTTTACACAAAAGTGTTTTTTTCAGTGCAACTAAAGAGAGCTGTGCTTTCACTGTTGTGAAGTCGTAGGTTCTTTTGCTTAGCCCCATCACAGTGCAAGTGCCCAAGCATAAATCTTAATTATATGTGCAATCAAAGAATTACATAGAGGTAAATGTTGTAACATATTTCATACGTGAGCAAACATAAACGCTACATTTATTCTGGAAATTTGTGGTAAGGTCTTATGGGACCAAACTGCTGAGGTCATCGGTCCCTAAGCTTACGCACTACTTAATGTAACTTACGCTAAGGACAACACACACACACACCCATGCCCGAGGGAGGACCCCTACCTCCGAAGGGGCAGCAAAGCGGACTGTGACAAGGCGCCCTGCGGCATAAAAGTTACAGAATCAGTCAACAGTGCTTAGTCAGAGTTTTACAAATCCTCATTTTAAACAAGTGACACAATCTTATATGTAACACACAATAAAAAATGGAAGTTCGTCCCTTATCTATTAAATAAAATACTGTCAATGAATCAGCATTAACATACAATGACATCATCGGTGAGAATCCATGCGACAGGTATCAGTTACAAAAGAATGTATCTGCCTTATGCAGTCATGAATTAATGTTTTTCTGCTTAAAACTATCTTACATACTTCGAACACACATCTACAATAATTGTATCTAAGAAATTCTACTTCCTGAATATTTAACGAGCTCGTCTAACTACTGGGAAGGAAAGCAGGTGAGAAAGGAGAAAAAGGGTTCATGCAGTTGTGCACAGCATGTTATCTGTCTCTGTTGAAAGAAATATGTTGTTACAGAGTCAGTAGTCAGTCTGACAAACATAACCTAAGTTAAATTTGTGGCTGCAAGGGTATCTAATCTACATAATAATACTGACTAAGAAATCTTATCTAAGCAGCATTTGCTTAATGTACTTCAATTATAAGTCAGGTAGAGGATAAACAATAAGCAGGTGGTGTACGAAGATTACTGCTAAACATCATAGAATAAACAGAAATAAGTGAAACAAAGTGGTTTTGACCTGCTGAGAAAAACAACTGTAGAGTTAGGAACATGAACACAATTTGAATCCCTCGTAACTAGAGTGAACGACCAGTTATCTACAGGCAAAAAAATTCGTTTGGAACATCAAGACAAATCTGATGTCGTATCCTCTCCGCAGCCTTGTCAACAACTACTTTCTCATTGCATACGAAATCCCTTTCTCAGGAAAAGAAAAAAATAATTTAACTGTATCAAAGTAAAGTCTCCATAACATCATGTCGTGTCTGATTCATAAGTGTCGGCATAATTGTTCCCTGACTGTCGGTATGGACGTAAGTGTCCTGTATCATTGCATCTAAACAAAGTTTCCTCTTATTACCAACTATATGAGCCGAAATAAGGTTAATGCTGTCTGCTGACTTTTGCACATCATCTTTATGATAGTTGATTATGGTACACGGCCTAGTATTTCCAGTATCGCGTGGCATTTTAGCAAACACATCAATACATTGATCAGATCAAAATTATAACAGTTTTCCTCTCTAATAGTTGGCGAGAAATACAATTTTTTAGTCACTAGCGCAGCGATATAACACAATTATGAATAATGTAGGAGAAGAGCAGTGCACTTACTTTAATTGAAACAACATCTCCCTGACGACATATCCTTGCAGAATTGTTGGCAAATGAAACTTACATTTACTTCTTGCTAACATCAGTTACTTCCAAGCTAACGAGAACTTTCAACACAGGAATTCGTAAACATTGATATAAGAATTCGAACGCTAGAAATCGGACTGCGAGAAATTAAACTGAAAGTGCCTAACTGGTTCCCCGTCTTTTTGAACATTCATCATGGCAAGAATACTGTATGAATTCAACACTGAGAATCATTAAACTTTTAAACTGATAAATTGACCCTGCAAAAAACTCAGTGTTCCCCTTTCTATTATTTAATTTTGGTTTTGCTGTTGCAGAATGGAAACATGACACTGCTCTTGTCCCGTAAACGAATTGCATTTGCCTATTGAGATGAGCCTGGTGCAATGAGCTCTCTTTTTTTTAAAAAAAAAAAAACGAAGCATACTTGGTTCTGCTCTTCTGTTACTCATCAAAATAATCGTAATGAAATATTATTCTCAAAGTACTTCAATCTCTTTCCTCGTCTCAAATGATGGATAGGTAGATCAACATATTCCACTTCCTCAGAATATAACTGCAGCCGTATGCCGTACTTCAACTTCGACCACTGTGTCTCCTCATCCTACGATAAACAGTGCACATCATCTCCCGCGCATCTTCCAAAGCAAAGAGGGTCCAGACAAGCCTCCAGGCGACACGGCATCTGTTGACACTTCGCTTGTAATTTCAAACAGTACAAAGGCGCTTACGTGTTCAAGACATTCATGTACTAGAAAAACGCCGATGAAATTATCTACGGCCTCCTACCACCATATTAGTTATCTCTTACAGAGGGAGTAGTTCGTGTGGTCTATACTGACAAGCCGAAACCCCTTAGTGCCAGTTGCTTAACAGCACGTTGTTTCACTTTTGGAACGAAATGCAGCAGCTGCTCTACGTGACTTGGTGTCGAGAAGACTTTGGTCAGTTTCCGGTTGTGTGTTGCACCAGATTATTACCCACAGGTCACGCAATTATCGTAAATTACGAGCCATTGGTATGTGGGCGTGGAGCTGGTTTCAGTTGGTGACCGAAAATGGTTTCCTCGGGTTCAGATGAGACGAATTTGTAACCTAAGATATCAACGCGACTTCACTATCATGCTTCTCAAACCACTGTGGCATAATTTAGAGTTTATAACTCAGACATTTGACCATATGCAGATCAGTCATTCGCCTGGATGACGCCGTATCTGGACACCACCAATCGGTTAGGACCGACTGCGCGCGAAATGGTTTACTTTTGCCCATTTCACGAAGTCAGATTCAGATTCTCATTGATTCTTGGCAACAAAATGCTGACAAACTCGACGAGATTGTTGATTTCATTCCTCTGCAGACTAAGAACTATGACGGATTCCATAAGCTGTCAAAGAGGTAACAAAAAGAACGATGCCCAGAGGACACAGGAAACACTACATCCCAGGATGGTACTATGAATGTGATGAGCTGTAGGAGTAATATCAACTTACACTTTCAAATAAAACAGCAGACTAACTTCTTCAAGCTCTAAATGAGCGCAGAAGAGAGACATGGCAAGAAGCTGCAGGGACCCTCGACTCCACCGATTACAGTCGTAAAGCGTGGGAGCTAATGAAAAAACTGGATGCATGTTGAAGCCCTGAGAGATCCCAACACAACATCACACCAAACGAAGTCGCGACACGCTTCTTTGCAGAAGTCTAAATCAGCTATAAACAAGAACAGCATTAGACTTGTGAAGACACAGTTGCGATCTAAACGCTCTCAGCGAGTCCCCCATGCAAAGCTCTAAATGGCTCTGAGCGCAATGGGACTTTACATCTATGGTCATCAGTCCCCTAGAACCTAGAACTACTTAAACCTAACTAACCTAAGGACAGCACACAACACCCAGTCATCACGAGGCAGAGAAAATCCCTGACCCCGCCGGGAATCGAACCCGGGCGTAGGAAGCGAGAACGTGGAAAGCTCTAACACGAGTTCAAAGCCGATGAGAAGATGGACACTTTAGCAAGCTTAGGTACAAACAAAGCGACTGTTTTCGACGAAATGTATTCAGAGTTCCTGAAAAACACGGGTTCGAACAATAAACCGTGGCTGATACAGTTATGTAACGTGATACTGTTCACTGGAAAATTACCATCAAAATGTAGGGCTGCAAAGGTAATAGCAGCCAAAAAATCTGGTAAAGATGGCAGCGAAGCATCACATTATAGACCCTATCACTACTTAGTGTAGTTTATAAACTTATAACACTAGCGTGTGTGTCACTCTACCCTAACAACCGAACGTTTAGTCCTGTCACAGGAAAAGCCACACATAGCACTAACGTGCCGTGAAACACGCTAATGTTACCCTCTGAGAGGATTTACAATTTTGACCACGCGTGTGTCTAAGGGACAAAGGTATCGGATTACAATTTTGAATATGATGAAATTAACAGAAAAACTAAACGGACTTTAACCTTGGGAGTTAGTGAAAGTGGTAACATCGTAAGTTAATGAAAAAAAATGAACGGTCGCCACCCCTATTGGGCACATTAATTTTAAAATATACATTCGAGAAAATTGAATATTGGTTATTGAAGTTACCTTAGTTGAGATTTCCCTTTGAATAGCAAACAGGATAAAAACTGAACAGTGCACTCTGCACTGTGTGTAGCGGAAGTTGCCAATAACATACACATCAGTGAATTATGGGAAGGAAATATGCACCAAGCTCGTACTAATGACACCTACACTCAAGAGCATTACTTAATCAAATACTGACATGTTACAGCATGAAGTGCAGAACTAAATTTGGAGCCGGCCGCGGTGGCCGTGCGGTTCTGGCGCTGCAGTCCGGAACCGCGGGACTGCTACGGTCGCAGGTTCGAATCCTGCGTCGGGCATGGGTGTGTGTGATGTCCTTAGGTTAGTTAGGTTTAAGTAGTTCTAAGTTCTAGGGGACTTATGACCTAAGATGTTGAGTCCCATAGTGCTCAGAACCATTTGAACTAAATTTGGACATGAGGGGCTTTTATCTTAACTGACATGAAATAACACATAAAGATGAATAATATCATAAATACACTGTTTATACCCCTCTACATATTATCAGTCTTCCTTAGCAACAGTAATAGCTCAATTTTCTTTTCTAATAAGTGGAGAATATGATGGTCACCCATAAACCAGTATACTTTCACTAGCCAAGCTCTCAGATTATTACAGTAGAAAAGGCTAATTCAAAAAGCTAATCATTCACTTCACTTAGAGTAGTTCATAATTTACTTTGCAAGACAATAAAATACAACACTGGGTTTAATTAACTTCAAAAAAGGAACCATGCATGATAGAAAGCACACTATTTTTAAAATGAGCTGAACTTATCTGCGTTTATATCACCTGTGAAGCAGGTATTCTAGACAATAATATTTACACAATCTTGCACTGTAATCCTACAAAACTATATTTAGTAATAAACTGAGGATACTTGAGCAAAAGCGTATCCAACTTTACTTTTGTGGTTTTAACTTTAACTTTTACTACTCCTTTTATATTAGACAAAAAATCACTTTTAAACACTTGAATGCAAGAATTGTTCATTTAAATCAGGGTACTCTGTTTTAGTAGCACTGACGTGAGGTACGTGATCAGGATGGAAAATATGGTTCCGGACACGGATTTATAATGTTGTGAGTATCATTAAAACCACACACAAGTTAACTGGTCCATGCGCATACACATTACTGAATGTATGAAGCTAATGAAGCAGTGACGAAGTTTTGGTGGCAAGCGACATGGCGGTTAACAGTACTCACGGCTCTTGATGTTCGAATGCTCCATAAAATCTCTTCTTGGCGTCGGATTCTCAACATATTACAGCCATTCCTTTATGCCGAGAATACCAAATAATAGCTAGATCCACATCCGAGGCAAATCCTTTGTAAAGCAGCTTCTAGTTGCCTCTGTTAGCACAGTCGAAGTTTACTGTGCTACAGCTAGCCTCGTACTGCATACCGTTCACACGAAGGAGGCGCTCAGCTCGACCGCCATTACCACCTTTTACATTGCGCTATTCCATTTCCGTTGGGGGGGGGGGACTTCCCTACAGTTGGTACATGTTACAAATACAAGTGCCCTAAGCAAGAAATAGCTTTCGATAAACATTTTCTTTTTATGAACATACACATATTATAATAATTTATCATTTTAACATATCCTTTTGCTTTTCTCATATATACATTACAAAACTCTAATTTTCTTGCCTCATATCAAAGAGTTTAAATAAATCAGAAAACACACTCAATAATTGCAGATACACAGTTACACAATAAAAACCTACTTCTAATCGACACAAACTACTAGAAAAAATGTTGCTAAACCGAATTCATCCATTAATCGACAAAGTCCGGTTTTCGAAAGAATCGCAATTGTTGTTATCAGGTATTGGCACCAATACACTATGTGATCAAAAGTACACGGACATCCCCAAAACATACGTTTTTCATATTAGGTGCATTGTGCTTCCGCCTACTGACAGGTACTCCATATCAGCGACCTCAGTAGCCATTAGACATTGTGAGAGAGCAGAATGGGACGCTCCGCGGAACTCACGGACTTCGAACGTGGTCAGATGATCGGGTATCACATGTGTCATACGTCTGTACACGAGATTTCCACACTCCAAAACAACCCTAGGTCCACTGTTTTCTATGTGATAGTGAAGTGGAAACGAGAAGGGACACGTACAGCACAAAATCGTAGAGGCTGACCTCGTCTGTTGATTGACAGAGACAGCTGACAGTTGAAGAGGGTCATAATGTCTAACAGGCAGACATCTATCCAGACCATCTCACAGGAATTCCAGACTGCATCAGGATCCACTGCAAGTACTACGACAGTTACGCGGGAGGCGAGAAAACTTGGATTTCATGGTCGCGCGGCTGCTCATAAGTCACGCATCACGCCAGTACACGCCAAACGACGCCTGGCTTGGTGTAACGAGCGTAAACATTGGACGATTGAACAGTGGAAAAACTTTGTGTGGAGCGACGAATCACGTTACACTATTGTGGCGATCCGATGGCAGGGTGTGGGTATGGCGAATGCCCGGTGAACGTCATTTGCCAGCGTGTGTAGTGCCAACAGTAAAATTCGGAGGCGGTTGTGTTATGGTTTGGACTTGTTTTTGATGGAGAGGGGTTGCAGCCCTTGTTGTTTTGCGTGGCACTATCACAGCTCAGGCCTACACTGATATTTTAATCCACTATTGAAGAGCAACTCGCGGATGGCGATTAGATCTTTCTTGTTCATAATGCCCAGACTGTGACAGCGTGGTTGCACGACAATAACATGCCTGTAATGGACTGGCCTACACAGAGTTCTGACCTGAATCCTATAGAACACATTTGGAATGTTTTGGAACGCCGATTTCGTGCCAGGCCTCACCGACCGACATCGATACCTCTTCTCGGTGCAGCACTCCCTGAATAATGGGGTGCCATTCCCCAAGAAACCTTCCAGCACCTGACTGGACGTATGCCTGCGAGAGTGGGGGTTGTCATCGTGGCTAAGGGTGGGCCAACATCGTATTGAATTCCAGCATTACCGAGGGTGGGCGCCATAAACTTGTAAGTCATTTTCAGCCAGGTGTCCGGATACTTTTGATCACATAGTGTATCTTTCTTCTAAGCAGGATACCAATGCAAATTAAAGACTGCAGTAGCATTTCTTGATCTTACGGCGGCATTTGACACCGTATGGCGCAATGGCCTGTTACTTAAATGCCAACGCAGAAAACACACGAAAGAAAAATACGGTAATTTAATTGATAGCATGCTCGGCAACATTCGATTTCAAGTATTCGTTGGAGACAAAGGGAGCTGATGGTGAAGGCTGAATGATGGGCTACCGCAGCGCTCTGTGTTATCACCAACCCTTTTTATTTATACCAACGATACCAGAATTAATATTGTCAGAAAACAGGCTGGGTCAGGATCGAGTGCAAATGCAGATACTCTTCGCACTGCTACATTGGCATTACTTTACTCCACGGCAGTATATTATGTTCCAGTGTGGGAAAATATTGCGTGACGTCAAATTGCATCAAGCCATAAAAATAATCAGTGGCACTACCAAATCTACACCACTTCCATGGCTACATATATTATGTAATATTGCACCTCCATCAATAAGATGAGAAGCAGCGCCTATAAGAGTGTTCCAAAGGTGTTTCACTCACTTTTACATAATCAGTTACAGAATACAACTGCCAGAAGACCCAAATGTAGGAAACCACGCTGACCAACGGAAGATGCGCCTCTTGCATATGATGTTTGCCAAGAACGGAAAGAGGTTTGATAGGAGTTTCCTCCGACTAATTCTCATGTTATAACTCACGCTAACAAACGTGTCAATAGATTTGGTCTTCCCAGAAAGATGTGGACACCCCGGAAACGATTCCATACAAAACATGGAAGATGTGGTGCCTGTTGTTTCAATGGGGCTTCAAAGATGCCGCGGCGTGTGACAGCGGTGATCTAGTGAAAACTAAGGAGCACCTGATTGAAGAGTGTATACAACGAAAATTTCCCGGTGGACTCAGAAAGCTGTATTTAGTGACACAAAGAGCTATAGAATGGTTCAGATACCTACATATCCAGTTATAATATTTTCTTTGGATTTGTTTGTTTGCTTGTTTATATTACGTATATGTTTCTGTATATTTAACCTTTTATACATAAAGTCCTTAAATAAGACTGTAAAATCACCCTGTAAGCCATATGAGTAAATAAATAAATAAACAAAACGAAAGAAAATAGTTTCCGCGTCTCTTTAAATGCCTTGAGATGTAGCCCATTATGGGTGTGAGTATTTTATTAAACATTTCTAGCTTAGCAGTCTTTAAGAGCTCTAAGTCTCTGAAAATAAGAAGGAAAATGCCGTAGTGCAAGATTAAATTGTGTTTTCCTCCTCGCGCAGTTGATTTTACTCAGAACCACTAGCACAGTTGACCTATTTCGAAATGTAAAGGCACGCGCAGTTGACTACTTCAAAAGCGGGTAAAATTTTGGGTATGCGGCCATCGACCTGGCACAACAAGAAACGTGATTCATCTAATCAGATGACACGTTTCCATCGTTCCACGGTCGAAGCTCGATGATCCCGTGCAACAAAAATCGTAGTTGATGTTACCGTTGGGTCAGCAATATTGCCTACACCAGCACTGTACTATGTGGTCAGACCTGTGACAGATTTGCTTTAATATGTGAACAAGTCTCCGACCTTCTCGTTGTATGATGACTTGCAACACCTTGTCGGCCAGTTGTTTCAACGGTCACCAACCACTTTCAACACATCCTCAGCTTCCTCGTTTCTGAGAGACTCATTCCCAGGAACAGGGCCAGAACAATCTGCGCTTTATCGTTGCACTTATGTCAGTGCATTTCCCCATCTCGGGCCCATATTGTGGCTAGAATGGTTCCCCATTCGCGTCTGTTCCACCTATGTATTTTTCCAGACAGTGGTCAGTCTCAGGGTTCAGTGGTCATAATGTTTTCGTTCATCAGCGTAAATAAATTAACATACAAAATCAAGTAAATTACTTGCGTAACATAAACAGTTCATTATACCATAGTATAACTTCTTCTTAAGCATGATCACATAATGGGAAGGACATCGTATTGGAAGCCTCAAACTTTATCACATAATTGTACCCCAGTATGAGTTTCATAACATTACAGAAACATGAGCAAAACTCTAGCATTTCAAAATTATTATTCCCGTTCGGCATAGTAAAAGGGAGCAGAATTTAGGTTTAATGTCTCAACGACAGCCGGAACACAAGCTCGAATTAAATAAGCATGAGGCAGGAAACTAACATTGACCTACCCCTGAGGAGTTATCCCGATGGTAGCAATAAGAGTTAAGCATGAAAAATCTAAATCTGGATGGACGGAAAGGGATTCGAACCGTGCTCCGTCCCAATGTGATTTTAGCGGCGCCAGCTCCAGTTCTCCAAGCCAGCAGTAAATTGCAGCTTGTTTGTTAGTTGCCTACCGCACCCCATTAGCTCCGACCGACACAAATCATCAGACACACTTGACGCCCATTTCACGCTGTTGCACAAGGGCGTACACCACATGGCAATCCGCAGCCACCAACGCGCAAAATGATAACAGCTCAAAATAACAATAAAAAGGCAGCCACTGTATTTTTATTCACGTAATACCCTCTGATATATGATTCGAGAAATAATTAACAGCTACCGCGAAATGCAACAGTTAGTTCTGTGGTGTCACCGCCAGACACCACACTTGCTAGGTGGTAGCCTTTAAATCGGCCGCGGTCCGGTAGTATACGTCGGACCCGCGTGTCGCCACTGTCAGTGATTGCAGACCGAGAGCCGCCACACGGCAGGTCTAGAGAGACGTCCTAGCACTCGCCCCAGTTGTACAGCCGACTTTGCTAGGAAAGGTTCACTGACAAATACGCTCTCATTTGCCGAGACGATAGTTAGCATAGCCTTCAGCTACGTTATATGCTACGACCTAGCAAGGCGCCATTACCAGTTTATATTGAGATTATTATTGATGTATCAACAAGAGCGATGTTCTCCAATTATGGATTAAAGTTAAGTATTACATCAACTACGTACTTTATTTGCAATTCTCAAGACATTGTCCTGTTCCAGACCTCACGCCAGTCTGCGTGAGCTTAAACGCGTGCCTTTCGGCTACCTCCGAGTGGCTTGGCTGTCTTGCCAAGTCACTACAAGTTCCATGTAATAACTTTCATCCTTATATAACAAAGTAAATGTTGTGTGAAACTTAGAGCGCGGAGCACCTGTACCATAACGCTTGCGCTACGTAAGAAAAGATTTTGTAACAATGTACAGAAGATATTTCCTTATTCCAGGTCTATAAAACATCACTCAGCAATATGTACGTATGATAATCACGTCGCCGGCCCTGGTGACCGAGCGGTTCTAGGCGCTTCAGTCCGGAACCGCGTGACCGCTACGGTCGCAGGTTCGAATCCTGCCTCGGGCATGGATGAGTGTGATGTCCTTAGGTTGGTTAAGTTTAAGTAGTTCTAAGTTCTAGGGGACTGATAACCTCAGATGTTAAGTCTCATAGTGCTCAGAGCCGTTTTGATAATCACGTCAGTCACTCGCAAAGAGTCATAACCTCAATGAAAGCGTTTTCTTTTGAGTGTACAGTCGCTGACTGCGTCGGGTTTCAACATCAATTGATAATATTAATGTAACCAAAATTCTGCTGGGGTTGTGAATATGTGAGACGTTTTAGTTTTGGGAGTGAATCATTTTCTTGGAATTCCTTATGTTTATTGACGAGTTGATACAGTTTCAAAGTTCTGTTTGAGAGATACTTTCTTGGGTTAAATTTTTCATGGGCTCGTCGTTCTACACCACGCTTTTGACACCTCTATTATTCTCATTTAAAATGCGGCTACAACCTGCTGCGTACTTGAATGTAGTATGTTCACTTTTGAATAGCATTTTGCACAAATACTGTTTATTTCGGTACATATATATTTTCCCTTCAGTACTTGTTCAGATGGAAAGTGATTGTGCATGGACAACTAATAATTATTATTACAACAGTTCGACTACAAGGTACCACCATCTAATGACTTTGGTTATTAGGCCTATGCCTGCCAATTTGGTCCCCTTTTATTTCTGCACCCATTAATTTCGTTCTTTATGTATACATACGGCTGAGGGGAAAATGTGACTACGTTCGAAACCTTCTCTGCCCGACACCTCTCTTCACGAAACGGTACGTGACTGTGATTGAAAAAACTATAGGTGGACACACGGTAAGGTGAATATACACTCCTGGAAATGGAAAAAAGAACACATTGACACCGGTGTGTCAGACCCACCATACTTGCTCCGGACACTGCGAGAGGGCTGTACAAGCAATGATCACACGCACGGCACAGCGGACACACCAGGAACCGCGGTGTTGGCCGTCGAATGGCGCTACCTGCGCAGCATTTGTGCACCGCCGCCGTCAGTGTCAGCCAGTTTGCCGTGGCATACGGACCTCCATCGCAGTCTTTAACACTGGTAGCATGCCGCGACAGCGTGGACGTGAACCGTATGTGCAGTTGACGGACTTTGAGCGAGGGCGTATAGTGGGCATGCGGGAGGCCGGGTGGACGTACCGCCGAATTGCTCAACACGTGGGGCGTGAGGTCTCCACAGTGAGGTCTCGCCAGTGGTCGGCGGAAGGTGCACGTGCCCGTCGACCTGGGACCGGACCGCAGAGACGCACGGATGCACGCCAAGACCGTAGGATCCTACGCAGTGCCGTAGGGGACCGCACCGCCACTTCCCAGCAAATTAGGGACACTGTTGCTCCTGGGGTATCGGCGAGGACCATTCGCAACCGTCTCCATGAAGCTGGGCTACGGTCCCGCACACCGTTAGGCCGTCTTCCGCTCACGCCCCAACATCGTGCAGCCCGCCTCCAGTGGTGTCGCGACAGGCGTGAATGGAGGGACGAATGGAGACGTGTCGTCTTCAGCGATGAGAGTCGCTTCTGCCTTGGTGCCAATGATGGTCGTATGCGTGTTTGGCGCCGTGCAGGTGAGCGCCACAATCAGGACTGCATACGACCGAGGCACACAGGGCCAACACCCGGCATCATGGTGTGGGGAGCGATCTCCTACACTGGCCGTACACCACTGGTGATCGTCGAGGGGACACTGAATAGTGCACGGTACATCCAAACCGTCATCGAACCCATCGTTCTACCATTCCTAGACCGGCAAGGGAACTTTCTGTTCCAACAGGACAGTGCACGTCCGCATGTATCCCGTGCCACCCAACGTGCTCTAGAAGGTGTAAGTCAACTACCCTGGCCAGCAAGATCTCCGGATCTGTCCCCCATTGAGCATGTTTGGGACTGGATGAAGCGTCGTCTCACGCGGTCTGCACGTCCAGCACGAACGCTGGTCCAACTGAGGCGCCAGGTGGAAATGGCATGGCAAGCCGTTCCACAGGACTACATCCAGCATGTCTACGATCGTCTCCATGGGAGAATAGCAGCCTGCATTGCTGCGAAAGGTGGATATACACTGTACTAGTGCCGACATTGTGCATGCTCTGTTGCCTGTGTCTATGTGCCTGTGGTTCTGTCAGTGTGATCATGTGATGTATCTGACCCCAGGAATGTGTCAATAAAGTTTCCCCTTCCTGGGACAATGAATTCACGGTGTTCTTATTTCAATTTCCAGGAGTGTACATATGCTTCTACAAACATACACCGCACGCCACCGTATGGTGCGTGGCGGAGGTTATGTTATTCCACTACTAGCCATTTCCCTTCTTGTTCCACTCCCAAATAGAGCGCATGAAAAACGGCTATCTGTATGCCTCGGTACGAGCCCTGTTTTCTCTCATCTTACATTTGTTGTCCTTACGCGAAACGTACGTTGGCGGCTGTAGGATCGTTCTGCAGACAGCTTCAAATGTCAGTTCTCCAATCTTTGTCAATAGCTTTCATCGAAAAGAACATTTACTTCACACCTTGGATTCCCATTTGTGTTCCTGAAATATCTCCGTAATACTTGCGAATTGATAGGACCTACAGCTAACAAATCTAGCAGCGAGCCTCTGAATTGTTTCTGTGTCTTCCTTTAATCCGTCCTGGAGGGGATCACAACACTTGAGCAGCACTCAAGAATGGGTTGCACTAGCTCTCTGTATGCGGTCTCGTTCTATTTCATATCGCTTTGCAGCGTTACGCCTAGATATTTAATGGAGCTGATCGCGTCAAGTAGCACACGACTAACATAACGAGATTGTTTTTCCTACTCATCTGCATTACCTAACATTTTTCTACATTTAGAGCTAGCTATCCACTACACAAACTAGAAATTTGATCTAAGTCATCTTCTATTGTCGTGCAGTCATTAACCGATCCCTTCCCGTGTACCCCAGCATCGTCAGCAAACAGCCGCATATTGCTGCTCACCCTGTACGTTAGATCATTTATGTATGTTGAGAACAAGATCGGTCCTGTTACGCTTCCCTGGGCCGCTCCTGACGATACTCTGTAGAGGACTGAGAGGACAACCTACTGGGTCCTATTACTTCAGCAGTCTTCGACCCTCTCACAAATATGGAAGCCTATTCCGTATGCTCGTCTTCATTAACATTCGGCAGTGGGGCACCGTGTCAAACGTTTTTCGTAATTTTAGGAATACAGAATCTGCCCGTTGGCGTTCATCCATAGTTCGAGGATATTATATGAAAAAAGAGCAAGCGGTGTTCTCACGAGCGATGGTTTCTAAGCTTTTCCGTGTCAAGGACCTTTAATTGAGAATATATTCAAGAATCCTGAAGTAAATCGATATTGATTATATTGGCCTATAATTTTGCAGTTCAATTCCTTTACCCTTCTTATAAATAAGAGTCAGAGTATGTGCTTTTTCCTAGTCGGTCGGGACGTCACGCTGGGAGACAGATTCACGGCATATGCACGGTAAGCACGGTGCTGGGGCCGTGCAGTACTAATTTTAATACCTAACTGACATTCCTTTCGAACCGACGATTTATTTTTCTTATCTTTCAGTTGCTTCTCTACGCCAAGGATGCCAATCATTAAGTCCTCCAGAGGAGCGCGCGCGACGGTCACATGATGTAATGGTTGAACGATCCTGCTGATAGAACGATTTGTAAATGAAAAATATAAAACTTCGGCTTTCCTTTTGCTGTCTTCTATTGCCATACCAGAGAGTGCAGTGAATGAGTGGACAGAGGATTTTACGTGAAACCAGAATTTTCTCGGGTTCTCAGCATGGCCTTTTGCTAAGGTAGGACGGTAGAAGTTGCTGTATACTTCAAGCACCGCAGAAGCAGGAATTTCTACTAACTTCTCCCTGTCGTAATTCGCACGTTATTTTTTCAACTTTGAATGCAACAATCTCTTCTTTCTCACGACTTACCGAATTTTGTCATTAAACCGTGGAGGTCATTTACGTCTTTGATCCACTTACTGGGCACATTATTCTCCAGATCGCGATTTACAGTCAGTTTAAATTTTGCCCATAAGTCCCCTACTCCAGTCGTACGAGAACTCAGTGCTAGCCGCGCGGGATTAGCCGAGCGGTCTAGGGCGCAGCAGTCATGGACTGTGCGGCTGGTCCCGGCGAAGGTTCGAGTCCTCCCTCGGGCATGGGTGTGTGTGTTTGTCCTTAGGATGATTTAGGTTAAGTAGTGTGTAAGCTTAGGGATTGATGACCTTAGCAGTTAAGTCCCATAAGATTTCACACACATTTCAACATTTTCAACTCAGTGCTGTTCATTCGCTGACTAAATGGGATGCTAACAACTATTTATATGATGTTTCTAGCAAAAATACCCTCCTAGTCTTCTTGATTGGTCAGTTAACTTCATTTCTTTATTCATTTAAACTGATGCTTATATCGGACCAGAGTTTCATAAATATGATAAGTAATTTTAAAATTATTAGTGTGTCTATGGAAACAATGTTAGTAAATAATACTGACTACGAACTAATAATGTAACTACTGCCAGTACTTCTACTACCGCTGCTGCTGCCACTAATAATGAAAATCAAAACATTAATGACAATAATGTCAATGATAACAGTAATGATAGTAGCAGGTATAAAAAGAATTTACAGGTGTACAAAATAGATGTTTGCTAATAGAGCTACTTCTAGGGAAACGACATTTAAGGAGACTGCATCAGCTAAAAATGCTAGAAAATGAGGAAGACCTAGCTGTAAAATAGGCTGTAAAAGGGTAACGAGTGCGCACAGGGACAATGATATTATTTTTTCTTCAATAGATATGTCGTTAACTGTCTTCTGAAGCCTGTGATATTATTTAGTTCTCTATTATGTTACAGGGGGTTACTACAGAGTCAGATTCCTGCTTCCGACAAGGCCTTCGAGAAAGTGGATGAACGATAGAGGGGAAAGGATTTTGCTCTGATGGGATCGGGTGTTACTGCCATGTTGTTCGGAAAAGATTGTTAACGCCGGGTAGAGATACGAGGGACAGTGTACGTTGATAAGACACGAGAGAAGACAGAAATCATGGAAATCTCTGGGCTTGTCTGCACTCAGCCAGGATAGGTCCGCATATGATGGTGAAATATGATCAAAGAGTAGACCATCACACATGTAACGAACGCAGACATTCGTACAATTCTAGGTACCGTGAGCGTCCCTGAGAAAGACCTTGCAGCATAAAATCGCTGTAATCAATAACTGATTGTTTGTACAAATTTCCTTTTCAGGTCAAGAGGGGAGAGACTTGTATATGTTTGGAAGACATGGAAGGATGCTGAATCCTTCTTCCACACTGCAGTTACATGCTCCATTCAATTTAGATATTCATGTGTTATTACGCCTAGACTCTTTACTGATTGAGAGATGTTGATATTTGCTCCATTTGGGGTTAATGATGTTAAGGATTCCCGATATTTATGGCTAATTAGCCTAGAATGACCAACAGTACCACTTGGGTTTAGGATGGATTGAGCTCTAACCCTGTACGCTGCGCCCACTTTTATAATGCACACAGGTTGGTACTGAGGTTCCCGATAGCTGCCGTCAGCGTTTTTGCTTTTGCACTATACAATCGGTGGTCATGTACATACGTATGATATTTGGAATAGGACAAAACTGATGACACATCGTTTACGTACAATGAAAAGAGTATAGGACCTTCACCGAACACTGGGGGACGCTTGATATTATTTGACTCCATTGTGACTTTATGGTGCCAGATATGATGCATTACTGGCCAGGTGTATGGTATGAGCGAAACCATTGCACGTAGGATGCAAAGTTTGGCAAGTAATCGACAGTGACAATTCTAAGAAGCACACGGTAGTCGCTTCTTGTGCATGAGAGTCTCGTGATTGTCGCGTCTTTAGCATAACAGTTGCATGACAGTCGCTTCTTGTGCATCGATGACAAGCTTCATTTCATCTGTTAACTTTATTAACGCAGATGTTTCGCTGTTATGTTTACGGAAGTTAGGTAGTTTGTTTGTTGGTCGTGAACTATATATTCTAAAGCCTTGGACACTGCAAGAACAGCGCAAATGGATCGGTAACCATATGGTGCTGTGGCAATGTTCATAGGTAGGGGGTTAGCTGGTCACTTGTTTCAGCCTTCAGAGAAACACTTGTGGTAAAGGCGTGGTTGAAGATATCTGTTATAGTCCGCAGTAGTTGGTCAATAGTAGTCTTCATCTTTTGGACTGTGATGCCACTGTGACCAGTAGATGCTGATCAGATCCGCATGATGGCTTGTTTGGCGGTATTGCAAGTACCATGCTTCCGAGAGAATTTTTCATGGCTACAATCGTTTACCCTCATAAAGCAATCAACGAGTCTCTTTTTTTATCGCGTTTCAGTTGTGGTTGTAGGAACTGTGAAGTATCGGTCCAGTTCGTTGCCTGGGACGGTGGCATAGGCTTCAGCTTTTACGCAGGTTTTCCCATGGGACAGCTAGTCTACTTTTGTTGTCGTTTAATGTATGGGCATACATGAGTTTAGCATTTCTTACAGCTTGACTGACACTATTCCCCTTATGATTATACGCAATATGATTTTTCATGGTTAGGGCATAGGTTGTATGCCGATGTGCAGCATCTCTGAGATCCCTGATTTGATTCAATTCTTCAACTAGCCAAGGAGCAGGTTTCTTTCTTACTTTTCCTATCTTCAGGGGAACATATTTGTCACATTGTTGACTAAATTGATGGCCGAGAAGGGAATCGAAGGTGCCCCCATAACCATTAACTGCACCTCAGTTGCAAGTTCAGATAAATTAATGAGTTTGAAGTCTCGGTATGTAGTCAAATGTTTCTCGGACATTCTAGTGTGTATGTCAATGAGATACATCGGGACAGATGCCGTGTGCTCGCAAGAACCATCCTACCGGGGACGAACCTCACGAAAGTGGAAAGAGAACCATTCGAGAACTACGGAACGATTCTGAAATAGTCATCCCAACTTCGGACAAAGGAAATGCCACTGTACTACTACCGCTGTCAGAGTACAATCGCCAAATGTATGACCGTCTCGAAGATCCATCATACAGAAAATTGCAGGAAGGCCTGACCATCAGAGTGAAGAAGAAGAGTACTAAAATTGTTCACCAGTCCCTGCCGAAGAAAATCATGAAGGAGCTTCGACCACGAGCTGCTGTCCCATCAAGGCTCTATAGCTTACCAAAGGTTCACAAACGGGATGTTCCCGTACGTCCTAGGTAAACAACAAAAGCACGCCAACGTACCAGCTAGCCAAACATCTATCGGTAGTATTGAGCCCCTACGTCGGTAAATGTTAGCACCACATGTGGAACTGTGTTCATTTCATTCAATAGATGTAAGAACTACGCCTCCATAATGAGGACCTTATAGTGAGCTTTGATGTATACCTCTTTACCACAGTGTCGTCTACTGAGTCCCTCAAGTTGATCAGGGAGAAATTCGACCCAAAAATGGTTAATTTCTTCGAATTTGTCCTCACATCAACATTTTTTTCTACATTTAGTATTTTATCCATCCTCAGTAACTGTGGTTGTATGTAAGGTAATGATAAGAAGCCAGTCACAAAAACGAAATTTAATTTCTTTACCGGTTCGGGCACTTAGTGCCCTTCTTCAGAAGGTTATACCTATCGCATTACGGGTGAAGAAAATAAATCTCTTTTATGGAAGTAACTGCTTATCATTTTGCAAAATTTTTTCTCTTCAGTGGCGACCGTTATGAACAGTGAATGCCTTCGCCACGGAGAGCCCTGCATCAGCAGTTCAGGCAAACTTGTTTATGGCGGATTTCGAAGAGAAAGCTCTGGGAACATCTGCACCTAAACCTAAATGACACGTTTGTGGTGTGGTCACGTGGATTTGAAAAATTTCATGAGTGAACAGAGTATAACGGAGGCGAGATCTAGTAACGAGGCTCATTGTATAGGTATCACCTGAAGATGAAGGCAAGGTAAGTTGTCGAAATATCGTGTTACGAAAATGACTGCACCCAGCTGGACACCCGACAACAGTACAAGCAATGTCATTCAGAGTTTCCCGCAGGCCTAGCTTACCGCAGGCAGGATTCGTTAGTAATTTGTCGGTATTCTCTCTGCTATTCTCTGGAAAACCTTACAGCCTGAGATTATTGGGTCTCTGATACCGTTCAATCTCGTCAGACGTCTCAACTAGTTTCTGTTGGAGCAACCGCGCCCTATCCTTAGTTTCTTCTAATGATTTGTTCAGAGCATGGACCTCACTCTCATTCTCCTCCAGAGTTTCCTGTATTTTGTCCTTCACTGCTGCGGTGAACAGCATCAGTCACGGTCTGGGCAACAAGCAGGAGCGTGTCCTGTGCCTGCGGGCTGGCGCTAACCTCAGCCTTGACGAGTGCGCGGAAGTCAGCGAGGGCGGGCGATGCGGTCGGTCGCAATTCCCGTTCTCCGCTCGAGCCCAGTGGTCTCGGGGGCACGGCTGCTGGCGATGCTGCCCTTTGTTAGAAAATTTTACATTTAAAGGCCAGATTCACGTGAGATACACTCAAAATGAATTGCTCATGTGACACTTGACAATCACCTCACGAAAAAAATGGTTCAAATGGCTCTGAGCACTATGGGACTCAACTGCTGTGGTCATTAGTCCCCTAGAACTTAGAACTACTTAAACCTAACTAACCTAAGGACATCACAAACATCCATGCCCGAAGCAGGATTCGAACCTGCGACCGTAGCAGTCGTATCATCTCACGAATCTCGGATGTATAGAGCATCGTAATTGAATAGTAACACCTCCGAATTTCAGATAAATTTGCGAGCCGAGCTAATGCACGTCAGTCTTTTTGCGGCTAGTAATTATCATCGCTTCCCCCATGAACCATGGACCTTGCCGTTGGTGGGGACGCTTGCGTGCCTCAGCGATACAGATGGCCGTACCGTAGGTGCAACCACAACGGAGGGGTATCTGTTGAGAGGCCAGACAAACATGTGGTTCCTGAAGAGGGGCAGCAGCCTTTTCAGTAGTTGCAGGGGCAACAGTCTGGATGATTGACTGATCTGGCCTTGTAACATTAACCAAAACGGCCTTGCTGTGCTGGTACTGCGAACGGCTGAAAGCAAGGGGAAACTACAGCCGTAATTTTTCCCGAGGACATGCAGCTTTACTGTATGATTAAATGATGATGGCGTCCTCTTGGGCAAAATATTCCGGAGGTAAAATAGTCCCCCATTCGGATCTCCGGGCGGGGACTACTCAAGAGGACGTCGTTATCAGGAGAAAGAAAACTGGCATTCTACGGATCGGAGCGTGGAATGTCAGATCTCTTAATCGGGCAGGTAGGTTAGAAAATTTAAAAAGGGAAATGGATAGGTTAAAGTTAGATATAGTGGGAATTAGTGAAGTTCGGTGGCAGGAGCAACAAGACTTTTGGTCAGGTGATTACAGGGTTATAAATACAAAATCAAATAGGGGTAATGCAGGAGTAGGTTTAATAATGAATAAAAAAATAGGAGTGCGGGTTAGCTACTACAAACAGCATAGTGAACGTATTATTGTGGCCAAGATAGACACAAAGCCCATGCCTACTACAGTAGTACAAGTATATATGCCAACTAGCTCTGCAGATGATGAAGAAATTGATGAAATGTATGACGAGATAAGAGAAATTATTCAGGTAGTGAAGGGAGACGAAAATTTAATAGTCATGGGTGACTGGAATTCGTCAGTAGGAAAAGGGAGAGAAGGAAACATAGTAGGTGAATACGGATTGGGGGGAAGAAATGAAAGAGGAAGCCGCCTTGTAGAATTTTGCACAGAGCATAACTTAATCATAGCTAACACTTGGTTCAAGAATCATAAAAGAAGGTTGTATACCTGGAAGAATCCTGGAGATACTAATAGGTATCAGATAGATTATATAATGGTAAGACAGAGATTTAGGAACCAGGTTTTAAATTGTAAGACATTTCCAGGGGAAGATATGGATTCTGACCACAATCTATTGGTTATGAACTGCAGATTGAAACTGAAGAAACTGGAAAAAGGTGGGAATTCAAGGAGATGGGACCTGGATAAACTGAAAGAACCAGAGGTTGTAGAGAGTTTCAGGGAGAGCATAAGGACACAATTGACAGGAATGGGGGAAAGAAATACAGTAGAAGAATAATGGGTAGCTCTGAGGGATGAAGTAGTGAAGGCAGCAGAGGATCAAGTAGGTAAAAAGACGAGGGCTAATACAAATCCTTGGGTAACAGAAGAAATATTGAATTTAATTGATGAAAGGAGAAAATATAAAAATGCAGTAAATGAAGCAGGCAAAAGGGAATACAAACGTCTCAAAAATGAGATCGACAGAAAGTGCAAAATGGCTAAGCAGGGATGGCTAGAGGACAAATGTAAGGATGTAGAGGCTTGTCTCACTAGGGGTAAGATAGATACTGCCTACAGGAAAATTAAAGAGACCTTTGGAGAGAAGAGAACCACTTGTATGAATATCAAGAGCTCAGATGGCAACCCAGTTCTAAGCAAAGAAGGGAAGGCAGAAAGGTGGAAGGAGTATATAGAGGGTTTATACAAGGGCGATGTACTTGAGAACAATATTATGGAAATGGAAGAGGATGTAGATGAAGATGAAATGGGAGATAAGACACTGCGTGAAGAGTTTGACAGAGCACTGAAAGACCTGAGTCGAAACAAGGCCCCGGGAGTAGACAACATTCCATTAGAACTACTGATGGCCTTGGGAGAGCCAGTCATGACAAAACTCTACCATCTGGTGAGCAAGATGTATGGGACAGGCGAAATACCCACAGACTTCAAGAAGAATATAATAATTCCAATACCAAAGAAATCAGGTGTTGACAGATGTGAAAATTACCGAACTATCAGTTTAATAAGTCACAGCTGCAAAATACTAACGCGAATTCTTTACAGACGAATGGAAAAACTGGTAGAAGCGGACCTCGGGGAAGATCAGTTTGGATTCCGTAGAAATGTTGGAACACGTGAGGCAATACTAACCTTACGACTTATCTTAGAAGAAAGATTAAGAAAAGGCAAACCACGTTTCTAGCATTTGTAGACTTAGAGAAAGCTTTTGACAATGTTAACTGGAATACTCTCTTTCTAATTCTGAAGGTGGCAGGGGTAAAATACAGGGAGCGAAAGGCTATTTACAATTTGTACAGAAACCAGATGGCAGTTATAAGAGTCGAGGGGCATGAAAGGGAAGCAGTGGTTGGGAAAGGAGTGAGACAGGGTTGTAGCCTCTCCCCGATGTTATTCAATCTGTATATTGAGCAACCAGTAAAGGAAACAAAAGAAAAATTCGGAGTAGGTATTAAAATTCATGGAGAAGAAGTAAAAACTTTGAGGTTCGCCGATGACATTGTAATTCTGTCAGAGACAGCAAAGGACTTGGAAGAGCAGTTGAACGGAATGGACAGTGTCTTGAAAGGAGGATATAAGATGAACATCAACAAAAGCAAAACGAGGAAAATGGAATGTAGTCAAATAAAATCGGGTGATGCTGAGGGGATTAGATTAGGAAATGAGACACTTAAAGTAGTAAAGGAGTTTTGCTATTTAGGGAGTAAAATAACTGATGATGGTCGAAGTAGAGAGGATATAAAATGTAGACTGGCAATGGCAAGGAAATCGTTTCTGAAGAAGAGAAATTTGTTAACATCGAGTATAGATTTAAGTGTCAGGAAGTCGTTTCTGAAAGTATTTGTATGGAGTGTAGCCATGTATGGAAGTGAAACATGGACGATAACCAGTTTGGACAAGAAGAGAATAGAAGCTTTCGAAATGTGGTGCTACAGAAGAATGCTGAAGATAAGGTGGGTAGATCACGTAACTAATGAGGAGGTATTGAATAGGATTGGGGAGAAGAGAAGTTTGTGGCACAACTTGACTAGAAGAAGGGATCGGTTGGTAGGACATGTTTTGAGGCATCAAGGGATCACAAATTTAGCATTGGAGGGCAGCGTGGAGGGTAAAAATCGTAGAGGGAGACCAAGAGATGAATACACTAAGCAGATTCAGAAGGATGTAGGTTGCAGTAGGTACTGGGAGATGAAGAAGCTTGCACAGGATAGAGTAGCATGGAGAGCTGCATCAAACCAGTCTCAGGACTGAAGACCACAACAACAACAACAATTATCATCGCTATGCTGACTCTATACCGATGTGATCGATAAAGACAAGCGTATCTGCAGCTACAGGGTCTTGTTCCTTTCGATTGTTTGCAGGCTTTTGATTGCAACTGTCTATCGAAACTGAAATGACCATACATTTACTTCTCCTTGTGTTTTCTAAAGCTCTCTCGGCGTGATTACGAGAAGGTATATTTTCAGCCGACAGTCTTTACTGACACTGCACTTTCACACATAAATATGGAATCATCACCGCTGATGGATATTTAATTCTTTATTGCAATTGCGAATTAACCAACCAGGGTAGCCGATTGCGCTAATGCGCTGCTTCCTGGACTCGTTTAGGCGCGCCGGCCCTGGATCGAATCCGCCAAGCGGATTAACGAATAGGGCCGGTATGCTGGCTGGGTTTGATGTGGTTTTTAGGCCGTTTTCCACATCCCGATAGGTGGATACCGGGCTGGTCCCCACGTTCCGCCTCAGTTAGACGACTCGCAGACATTTGAAAAACGTTCGCACTATTACATGGTTTACACTAGACCCAGACAGCTGGGGTACAACAATTCCGTCCTGGAGGCGTTCGGGGTGGTGGCAGGAAGGGCAACCGGCCACCCTCTGCAACTAACACTGCCAAATCAATCGTAACACGGCCGGCCCCGCACTCACGCGGAACAAAGCCCAGAAGAAAGGGAGAAAGGATTGCTGTAGCCAATTAAACCACTACTCTGTTTGCGTAACGTGGAGTGAATAATATATATATGCAGTTGTAGCGATAACTGAAAAAAATAACCTCATAAAATCATTAGCAAATTCTCTCAGTAATACAGGTGGAATAATCTATCTTAAGAACAAGTAATGTAACTCTTTAAAATCAAAGATGAGCTTGATGCATTTACTTAAATTGGATTTGCCATGTTGCACAGGAACTATTAGCTATTGTTGGAACTACAGGTACTCCGATCTGTACTGGTCAAAGATAACAAAGTATGGCTGCACTTGACGAGTACATTACGGCACTACAGCTACTGCAAATGTCTCTGTTACATGTTATATTACCCACTCTCTAACAAGGGGATCGTGTCTACTCGTTATCAATGATTTCCTCCAAATTTATTCTACACTATTGGCCGTTAAAATTGCTACACCAAGAAGAAATGCAAATGATAGACGGGTATTCATTGGACAAATATATTATACTAGAACTGACATGTGATTACATTTTCACTCAATTTGGGTGCATAGATCCTGAGAAATCAGTACCCAGAACAACCACCTCTGGCCGTAAAAACGGCCTTGATACGGTTGGTCATTGAGTCAAACAGAGCTTGGATGGCGTATACAAGTACAGCTACCCATGCAGCTTCAACACGGTACCACAGTTCATCAAGAGTAGTGAATGGCGTGTTGTGACGAGCCAGTTGCTCGGCCACCACTGACCAGACGTTTTAAATTGGTGAGAGATCTGGAGAATGTGCTGGCCAGAGCAGCAGTCGAACATTTTCTGTATCCAGAAAGGCCCGTACAGGACATGCAACATGCGGTCGTGCAATATCCTGCTGAAATGTAGGGTTTCGCTGGGATCGAATGAGGGGTAGAGCCACGGGTCGTAAAATGTAACGTCCACTGTTCAAAGTGCCGTCAATGCGAACAAGAGGTGACCGAGACGTGTAACCAATGGCACCCCATACCATCACGCCGGGTGATACGCCAGTATGGCGATGACGAATACTCGCTTCCAATGTGCGTTCATCGCGATGTCGGCAAACACGGATGCGACCATCATGATTCTGTAAACAGAACCTGGATTTATACGAAAGAAATGACGTTTTGCCATTCGTGCACCCAGGTTCGTCGTTGAGTACACCATCGCAGGCGCTCCTGTCTGTGATGCAGCGTCAAGGGTAACCGCAGCCATGGTCTCCGAGCTGATAGTCCATGCTGCTGCAAACGTCGTCCAACTGTTCGTGCAGATGGTTGTTGTCTTGCAAACGTCCCCATCTGTTGACTCAGGGATCGAGACGTGGCTGCACGATCCGTTACAGCCATGCAGATAAGATGCCTGTCATCTCGACTGCTAGTGATACGAGGCCGTTGGGATCCAGCACGGCGTTCCGTATTACCCTCCTGAACCCACCGATTCGATATTTTGCTAACAGTCATTGGATCTCGACAGCGCGAGCAGCAATGTCGCGATACGATAAACCGCATACGCTAGATGTCCAAGTGTTTCGAAGAAACAGCATTTTTGGCGCAGATCGGGCGAGGAATGAGCCATTTATATGAGGGCTGGTTTGAAACACTTGCACAGGGTGACATGGTGATGGTACGCATTTCTCTTCCTTACACGAGGCATCACAACAACGTTTCACCAGGCAATGCCGGTCAACTGCTGTTTGTGCATGAGAAATCGGCTGGAAACTATCCTCATGTCAGCACGTTGTAGGTATCGCCACCGGCGCCAACCTCGTGTGAATGCTCTGAAAAGCTAATAATTTGCATATCACAGCATCTTCTTCCTGTCGGTTAAATTTCGCGTCTGTAGCACGTCATCTTCATGGTGTAGCAATTTTAATGGCCAGTAGTGTATATGCAGGGCTCAGCCAGAAGTTGAACTGACAGAAGTGGGAGCTTCAGATGTCCAAGTGTTTCGAAGAAACAGCATTTTTGGCGCAGATCGGGCGAGGAATGAGCCATTTATATGAGGGCTGGTTTGAAACACTTGCACAGGGTGACATTGGCACGGATCCTGGGGCTCTTGTCGGGATAACCAGCTTTCACAGGTACAGTCTAGCAGCTCAGCACAGCTGCTCGTGGAAGCTGGCTCGCATTCACACGATAGCAGTGAGCAACCACGTATCACTTCAGGAGAGCTCCTTAACGCGTTTCGTGGTAAATTTATTTTTAAGCCTATTGTATTAATGAGAAATGTCAATGAAATTCAGCCTAATGAGAACTGACAGTGAAATTCGCCATCTCTTTTAATATTTTGACGATGCTAAGAATTGGTGCCAGGTAAGTAAGAAACATGGTATTTCTTACGACTGTTGCACCCTTATTTATGACTGCCGTTTTGCGAGGAAATTTGAACTGACAAATTTATACTTCGTTACAATTTTATTCAAACGTTAAACATAAAAAACATAGAATGTCAACGAGTATTACTTATTTTATCTTTCGCTAAAGGATCAACGTCTGGTACCAGTTTTCGAGTAATGCTACTTCGAAGACAAGCTCTTTAGTTGACGTCTTCCAGTGAGCTTCTTGGGGTGGATTTTGTTCTCTTCATTGCATGAAAAGCAGCCTGTACATGCAATTTTAAACGTCGACAAAATAGTAGCTGCAGATTTATAAAGTAGTGAAAATTTACATTGTGGGAACACACGTCTACAAGACTAGTTTTGCTATGAAGTTAATCACGCAAACGATACACTGTACGTTTATAAGCTCTATCTGTAGCTGAGTTGTCAAGGTAACCCAAAAATCAGTGAAACTGTGCAACCCTTTACAAACTGAAAAGTAGTGTGGTAACTTGATTTAACTGCAAATTCACTACCCTAGTGTTCCTCCTGAAAACAAAACTGTATTTTCACAGTGAAAACGTTGGAACTATTATTGTGGCGTTTATTTCTCTGCTTCCATATGATGAATACTTTCTTCAGTCATATCACATAAAATCGTTCTTTCTCTCTCTCTCTCTCTCTCTCTCTCTCTCGCTATGAAATGGGCTTCTCGTTGTTTGTCTTCCAAGTGTCCATAATCTTTTGCATCGAATCTGTTGGAATGCTTTTGTAAACTGAATTTTTTCGTGGTGTTCGAAGTTTTGAAGCACATTAATAGAACACTAAGCGTATGAAGACACCATCTCACACAATAGACCTATAGATTAGACAGGCGGCACTGATAACGTTGATGTTGATGTGCATGACCGTTTTCAAGTTCCTAAACGAACCATCACGCTACCTTTAATCCCTTTAAAAGCGGGTGCTCTGTATTTTAAGGGCAAACTCCAACCTAAAGCTTCAGTTTTTTCGAAAAAAATTTAAAGGCTATTTCATATCTTTGGACTGTTTACTCTTTTATTCCAAAACGATTTGCCTACATTCGAATTACAAGTACGTCTAAGAAATGTATGACATACGGACTGCGTAAGAGGTTGTGGAACACCGAAGGATGTCAAATATAATTTTTGATTTCCATCACTTTTATTCCGAACTTTCCATAAATTCAAACTGGCAAAAAAAGTAGAAAGATTTCCAGGAAAAGAAAAGCTAAACAGTTACTAGCCAGTCGCTGGAAATCAATTACTTTCCTATTGGTTGTGTAAATACAAATTTAGGGAATACAGTGACATCCTGTTCAGTACAATCAACTAGCCCCAAGGCAATAGGCCTTGGCTTGCAATCGGATATCCCTACCACTACAACTACTCAAGAGTAGATTTTTATTCACAAAATTCGAAAACAAGGCTACCCTGACGTTAAAATTACAAGAAGAAGCCTCATTTAGGCAGTAAGCGAAAAATTTATGGAGCCTGTGAATTTTAATGGGCGTGTGTCTTGTGGTAACATTCATTTTTTGATAAAATGTTAAAATGCGTTCCACTGTCAGTTTGTTTTTATAAGCTGAATAACATTTTTACAGGAAGTAGTCTTGATGAGTTTCAAATGGCTCTGAGCACTATGGGACTTAAAAGCTGTGGTCATCAGTCCCCTAGAACTTAGAACTACTTAAACCTAACTAACCTAAGGACATCACACACATCCATGCCCGAGGCAGGATTCGAACCTGCGACCGTAGCAGTCGCGCGGTTCCGGACTGCGCGCCTAGAACCGCGAGACCACCGCGGCCGGCCTTGATGTCTTTGCATACTTCTGTGCATTAATATTATCGAAAGTGTATTTTTTTTTATTTTACCATCGCATTGATGTACCTATAATTAAAGAAAATTTAAGACTGAAATTTGATATAAACATCGAAAACGATTTATTAACTTTTCTCATAAAATGAATACACAGAGCTGTTGAGCTATGTCTTGTGAATGTACCTATAAAATCTGGCATGTCAAAATTGAGGTGTGAGTACCAAAAGTTGGTTTTCAAGAATACCATTAAAATCATATTAAAAACTGAAAACCCGAAAACCAGAGAAGTTATCAGCTTCAGAACATGGGTATTGGCACGTCTTTACATAACAGACACGATTTTAAATTCTGGTTGCTATTGGCAAAGTAGAAGAAAAGTTAAATTTTTGGGTGGAGTCTTCCCTTAAGCACTGCAGCGTATATACCGTACGTTCGTATCTACCAAGCGGGTCCTGAAGGGCACGACGCTGCCCACCGATCGTCGTGTCATTCTCAGATGATAGGCGTCACTAGATGCAGATATGGAGGGCGAGTGGTCGGTGCGCCGCTGTCCCAGCCGTTGTCGGTTTTCGTGACCGAAGCCACTACTTTTCAGTCAAGTAGCTTCTCAACTCGCCTCACAGGCACTGAGAGCACGCCGTGTCTAATAATGCGCCGAACCTAATTAAGCCGATTGCTCTGAGGGTAGCGCAGCGTTTGCTTTCCTCTTGCCTTGCCAGTAGCGCGTGGCGCGCTTCCTAACCACGTCTCATTTTACGGCGAGCGCACACAATCCAGGTTGCGAGCGAGAGTGGGCGCTCTTGCTCGCCTAGCCGCATCCTCGAAAGGCCTGGTATGGTCAACGACGTGGATTACTAGAAATTAGTTATAACATGTGTTGAAAGGTTGCAAAATTGCGACTAGTAATCTTTATATGACAATTTATTTGGTATTTACCAGTTTCATGCTGGTTTGCTTATCCTCTAATGGAGGGAGAAAGTAAGGATTTAACTCATGTCATTTGCCTGATAGTCGGTGTACACCCACATAGATTTTGATTCTAAGAACGTCTAAATGCGAATGCTGCGTTTATTCCTGGAAAAGTGTTGGCCACTCAGACAGTCTTGTCAGTCTTGATTAGGAAACGTTTTACTAATTTCAAGAGACATTTAGTCGACATTGTGTCATTTCTAGGGAACACCACCAGAGGTAATCTCTTTTCGTCCCACATTGCATTTATTTACAATATTTACAGGATTTTCAATTATTAAATTAAACTACTTTTCAACATTTAAAATTTTTTCCATGATTCTGACGTTCTCTTCGTCATTGCAACTTCTGTGTGTAGACCACACAATTCAGAAATGATTTTAAGTTCGCATTAGTTTGGAATTTTGTTAAAGGCTTTACAATCTTTCGTCAGTCTTCATTGCTGACACGTTTCCTATTTTCTTCTAAGTTTAAAATTAGTCGATCAATCTGGTGCCTTGGTATTCCATCTTTTCGAAGATATTTCACTAATGAGTAAACATCGAAATGTGGTTTTGATATTAATACATTTATTCTTCGGTTCCAACCTTCTGAGAATTATTAGTGTGATGGCTCTTTCCACTACTGTTCCTCATATCTCTTGGAATATGTTCATTACCGAGTCACTGGCCCTCAAAGTAGTCACAAAAATCCTGAAGATTTTGGTTTCATTCGTTCTGTCCTGAATACACAGCCAACCACCATCCAGCATTTCCACAGGAATATGTGCTGGAGCAGAACACATTCTTATGTAGCGGCGTATTTCCTCGTTTTACTTGGAGGTTGGAACGAGGACGCAACAATGAACTTGTTTCCACAAACATTGGTTAAAACGATAACTGCAACCAGTAATCTCTGTTGCAGGAAACAGGAAACAAACTGTTAGCTGCTTGGACGATGGCAAACTCAAAAGTCCGTCATCAGAAATGCAGCTTTAGAAAACCGTTGGTATGTTTCTCGATTTTTATTTAGCAGCGAAGCGTAAACAATTGGAACACTGTTTGTTTTCTTCCCACAGCCATAAAGGTGGGCGTGGAATATAAACTAGTGTCCAAGCTGCTTGCTCGAGCTCTTGAACGTTCCATCCACTAAGAACGAAGCGCAGTTTGATAAGCACGCATTTCCCTATTCGTTCGCATACACCAGTATTCTGGCATTCGGTCCTCTGCTGTGTAAAAAACAGCTACCATCATTCATAAGTAAATTAGTTTCTTGGAGGAACATTCCTAAATGGTTTAAATGGCTCTGAGCACTATGAGACTTAACATCTGAGGTCATCAGTCCTCTAGAACTTAGAACTACTTAAACCTAACCGACCTATGGACAACACGCACATCAGTGCCCGAGGCAGGATTCGAACCTGCGACCGTAACGGTCGCGCGGTTCCAGACTAAAGCGCCTAGAACCGCTCGGCCACACCGGCCCGCCCACATTCCTCCAAAATCGGTGGGATCTTATGTATTTACCATACATTTTCACCTAATGCGATGTAAGGGTTGTTCTGCACTTCTGTGTGATGGTAACAATGTTACTAAGCCGTGATCTGGACTGAAGAGCTGCCCTCTTTCTTCAACGTGACTGATGTAACTAACGTCTGTTTCTTTTTCCCACTTCTTTGCGCTGACAAAGTGTTTTCGTATTTCGTTTGCTGCGTCATCTGGAATACAAATATGGTTATCATTCCCTAAAACAGAGTTATTTTTTGTAGATAGTCTTTCATTCTTTGCATTTATTATTTTCTAAGGTTACTCAAAGGCAGTAAGTCACTTCCTGTTTCTTAGTACAGTTTACTATATACTGACGGCTGTTGTAGATCAGTAAAGGCTTCCTGTTAGTGGTCTCGATGAACTACATTTCCTCAGCACTGAAACATGGAACACTAGTTGCCAGCCAGAGATCAACTGCAGCTCTGAACTCTGGGAGAAAGCCACCCACAGTAGGAACTGGTGCGGGGATAGGGAACTTTGTGCAAGGAATAGGCTTTGGCCTGCCCAGTACACGTAGCTTCTAGCGGCGAACAGGCCAGTGTATCCTGCTTCTGAAACGCCCTGTCCACTACCTACAGTATCCTGGGCTCGGTACAAATGTCAACACATTCCCTGTCCGTACAATAGTCCCAAGGCAGCGGTTAGCGCAGCTGAAAGAGTTTAGGACGGTAATCGGAGGCTCGTGGCACCGAGTCCATAGGTGAAGACCTTCTTTTGTTATTTTCAATTTTTCGTTAGCTACCCTGCAAGTAAACCGAAGCAATACTCGGTATAATGAAAGTAGTAATATTCTAATTAAATACATGAGAAGGAAAGGAACAGAAAAATCGTGGTTGCAAATGAATTTCCAAGAAAGTATTGTACCTACAGCGTTCACAAGGAGTCTACAAACAACTTTCCGAGAAGATAGTTTAATCAAATGCCACGGGACTTCGTATTCCGTTAGTCTCATATTGACCGTTGAGCAGCCGTCGGCAACTGCACGCGGACAATTGGTTTCCGGTACGGGTGAGATTGGCCCAGCGGCCGTAGCGTACAACATTGGCTACGACTAGGAGCTCATTCACTTGCTAGCTCTCGACTCCTGTTCATTCCATGTTTAAACAAAAAAGTGTTTGACACAGAGTAAAAATAATTTTGGTGAGCCCTGTACTTAGTTCTTGTAAAGTGTTAACTTATTTGCATTCAGAGCATATATGTGTTCACATACAAAAAAACTTTCACATAAAGAAAACTTAAGATGCAGTTTGCACGTGTAATACAGTACAAAAATATTTCATTTGTGAATCTAGCTCCAGTCTCTTTTAAATGTAAATTGTGTTTGTATTCAGTGTTATTTATGTAGGTGTGTGTTAAAGGGATCATATGTAATAAAAATATTTATAACTACAAAAATTTATAAAATTTTGAAAACAATATCAGCTATCTTTTAATATTAAAATTTAAAGATTAAAAACAGTCTTGATCGCAACATTTTATTTTTATTGGAGTGACCGGTTTCGATTCTATTTAAGAACCATCTTCAGACTCTGAAAAGTCATATTACCAGATAGAGGTATCGATAAATAGTAAGTACATATAGCAAAATGCAGAAATAATAAATAAATATACCCAGAACGATGGGTGGAATCCATAGAGCAAGTTGCGCTGACCTTCGACGCTGGAATAACTGCTATTAGGCCAAGGAGGGAACGGTTATTAAATAGGCTTGGTCACGCCCACCATCCTATGTGTGACATCATTGCTAGCCAATCAGAAAGACGTCTATTATTAGGTAAACACAAGAAGTAGATTAAAAAGTGCATTATAATTAAATTACATCATAACATCATTATAAGTGATTATTCGTCACAAATATAAACTATAAAGGTTCCATGGTTTAAAATCAGCTAAAAGTATGCTGCCCTCTAACGTCTATTCTGCGAAGATGCACTAAAGGCACTCTTCACATTAGTGCATAGCGAAAGACATAGATATCATAGCGTAGCATAAAGTAAGTATATGCAGGTTCTATCCTATCTAGTATAGATTACGAAAAAGTTAAAAAGTAGAAGCATGATGCTATTAGGTAATCTTTGACAGCACTGTAGACTGCCACACCGGAATAGGACGCAGTTTCCACTGCAACCCTCGATGTATCTTTGCTAGTAGCGTCTTCCTGTCGATTTAGCAACCTTTGGTGCATCTTTGCAGAATAGACGTTACAGGGCAGCATACTTTTAGCTGATTTTAAACCATGGAACCTTTATACTTTATGTTTTATGACGAATAATCACTTATAATGATGTTACGATGTAATTTAATTATAATGCACTTTTTAATCTACTTCTTGTGTTTACCTAAACGTAGACGTCTTTCGGATTGGCTAGCAATGATGTCACACTCAGGACGGTGGGCGTGACCAAGCCTCTTTAATAACCGTTCCCTCCTTGGCCGAATAGCTCTCCTCCTGAGTGGCTTCCCCCTCCTACTCCCCCTCCCTCTCTTGTGCCCCCTTTCAGTGTCTCTGCACTCCCTCCTGCCCTGTCTTCCCTCTTCATCTCCCACCCCACATGTCTCCTGCCTCTTCGTGTACCCACTGACGCCCCTACTCTCTTCATCCCGCCGCTTCCCCTGCTGCCCCTTGCTCTCCCCTCCTTTTCCATCCTCTCTGACCTTTCCCTCGGCAGGTCCCACCTGGCAGTTTTATTCTTCGTCGTGTGTGCTACAAGTGGGTTTTAAGTGTGTTGTTCTGCAGTGTTTTTAATACTGTGGCCGACTTTTAACCTGTGCATGTCCATTCAGTGTCTTCTCTGTGTTTTAAGAATCGCCAACTTTGTTTCTTAAGTTTCAGGCGACTTTTTTTTTTTAAATGTCCCCCATTAACGTCTCCATGTCAGTCTATGTTTACCTCCATTTACTCCCTTTACTCTGTTTCATGTTCCCCTTTTTATCGCCTTATGTATGTATGTAACATTCTTATTTTAGTTGCCATGTCACTCGGCTGAAGAGCGGCGGATTGTGCCGCTGACAAACCTCCCCTGCCCATATGGGGCAGAGGAATGAAATCACAATAAAGAAAAAAAAAAAACCTTGTCCGATTAGCAGTTATTCCAGTGCCGAAGGTCGTCGCAACTTACTCCACGGAGTCCACCCACCGTTTTGGGTATATTTATTTATTAGTTCTACATTTTGCTATGTATACTTACTATTTTAATGATTCCTCTATCTGACAATATGATTTTTCAGAGTCTGAAGATGGTTGTTAAATAGAATCGAAACCGGTCACTCCAGTAACAATAAAAACTTGGGAATAAGGCTGTCTTTAATCGTCAAATTACAACATATTCAGTTTTACTTCTGCTTATTTGCAGTGTAAGTGAAGTAAAAAACGAAAATAAAATTTTCGCCATGACACTCGACCTCACGACCCTCGGATAAGCTTTCCGCTGACTGGAAAGCATGCTGATATAAATGGTTCATCCCTCACTTGTGCCGCACCAGAAATGCTACTTCTTTCTAACCCCTCGACCATCTGGAGTTCCCATTTCTGTCAATTTCATTTCTGACCGAGTCCTGCATGTGCCATAGATTTGGTGACGACCAGGCGCGGTCCCCTTGCAAGGGAATATTCTACAACATTCGAAAAAATTCCTTAACATTCGAGCATTTTCGTAGTGCCCACTGTGTCATCAGTGTTCTTGTTATCACATAGCTGATGCCACAACCTCTGAGTGTCTCATAGGTACGACATGAAATATCCAACCTGACAATGAAACGAATGCGAATATCAGGGGAAAAAAAAGAGTTGTAACTGAAGTTTAATTGTGTATGGTGTAAGGTTTGCTACTTGTAGGATGTAGAGTTGAATTATTTTAGTTCTGTATGTCTTATTTATACCTTTAGATGGGTAGTTTCGAGGAAATCCCTATTTTGTTCTGTTTAGAAGCGTCAGGTTTGTAAGAAATGTCGACTCTGTTTAGATAAAACCTTCAAACCTTGCGTCCGGTCTTCCCCCTCAGTCAGACTCACAAAAAATCTCCCTCTATTGTCTGTTATTTGTCTCCATTTTTCCACAGACTCGACTACTTGAATCGTTTGAAAGCCTACATCTTGATATTGTTATTTCCTTTTCTGTAGTGGTCGTCAAAACTTCCTTCTTTGTAATTCCTAGTGAACTCTCCAGATGACTGGAACTGACTCCACTTTCATGCTAATATAAACTGTCGGGTAGCGTTGCTCAAGTCGTACTGTTTAAGGAAGAATTATTGTATTTCGTACAGAAGTTTACACCACACAATTTTTTTTCGTACACAAAATCTTTATTTATTATGCTATCAACCAGCTTCCACAAAAATAAGAAAATCTTTTCTCGAAATGAAAAACAATAAAGTTTCCCTACAGTTTCCTCTTATTGTACACTGTCTTTGTCACATTGATCAACTGAAACAAATAGTTTTTAGTTCGTCTGTAATCTTCATCAACGCGTAATTTTTACCCGTACGATTTACAAATTCTCCACATGTACGACGTATGCAGTGAGACCTTTAATGTTTCAAACCAGAACCACAGACATAACCTCAAATTTTCTATCGGTTGATTATGTTTAAATGAATGGCAGAGTAACACTAAAATAGACATAATATAGAACAATTACTTTATCATCATATTCTTCTCTGAAATTGCTCACAATTGAATAAGAGAATGTAATAAAAATAGCGGAAGAAACGTACTTGTTAATTATTTACTCGAGCGGTCGAAGGCGCTGCAGTCATGGACTGTGCGGCTGATCCCGGCGGAGGTTCGAGTCCTCCCTCGGGCATAGATGTGTGTGTTTGTCCTTAGGATAATTTACATTAAGTAGTGTGTAAGCTTAGGGACTGATGACCTTAGCAGTTAAGTCCCATAAGATTTCACACAGATTTGAAAATTTTTGAATTATTTACTGTCACGACAACCAGCCGTCTGCTCACTTGTTTTTGCTTACCCGTACGATTGTTTAGTTCAGTTTTGCACCACTTCATGTCGATTTTCATAAACTGAAGTTAGATTTAGAAAGTGGTACGACTAACGCAGCTGTACGCCACAAAGTGGGTGAACTATTTGTAAGAGTGCCACGCAACTGACTCACATAAAACGTTCGGAGCCTTGATTTCGATGTACCAGTCGGCTGTTGTCACATATCTGTGGATGCGTATCTCTGGCATGCTCTGTCTCGAGCAGGTTACAGTGTCATTTTGTCTAATAGTCATAGAGAACTGGAATGCAGTTGCAGGAGAGCGAATAGAAGAAAAGGTTACAGGAATGAGAGAGGAGAAAGACTAATTGAGTTCTGTAAATTTCAGCTAGTAGTAACGAATACTCTCTTCCAGAATCACAAGAGGAGGAGGTATACTTGGAAAAGACAGAAGACACAAGATGAAGCAGGAACTGTACGAGCCCGCATCTCGTGGTCGTGCGGTAGCGTTCTCGCTTCCCACGCCCGGGTTCCCGGGTTCTATTCCCGGCGGGGTCAGGGATTTTCTCTGCCTCGTGATGGCTGGGTGTTGTGTGATGTCCTTAGGTTAGTTAGGTTTAAGTAGTTCTAAGTTCTAGGGGACTGATGACCATAGATGTTAAGTCCCATCGTGCTCAGAGCCATTTGAACCAGGAACTGTACGAAATTAAGACCAACTTCAAGAAAAACAATAGCAGACACTTTTTCGGGAAATTCAAAAAGAGTCTGATTGCATAGAAGGGTAGAGAACTGTTTATAAAAGATAAGAAAGGGGCGCTGGCTGTTAGTGCGAAGGAGAGCTGTAGGATTTTTGCAGAGTACTTTCACGACCTGCTGAACTGTGAACCACCTGAAGACGAACTGGAACTGTGGACTCACACAGAAGAGAGAGAGCCATGCCCTCCAACCAGGGATGAAGTCGCACATGCCATAAGCGATCTAAAGAATAATAAGACAACTGGAGAAGATGGTATAGCAGCCGAGATGATAATGTGGGGAGACAACAAAGCAATAGTCAACATCACCAACATAATTCACCAGATCTGGTGAACAAAGAAGTTGCCACAAGGATGGAAGAATGCAACTGTAGTACCAATACATAAGAAGGGGGACCAGAGAGATGCAAACAACTACAGAGGAATATCGCTACTAGAGGTCGGATACAAGGTGCTGTCAAAACTATTGCTCAAGAGAGTAGAAGAATAGGTAGGAAGTACAGTTGGCGATTACCAAGCGGGATTCAGAAAAGGAAGATGATGTATAGAACAGATATTTATCCTGAAGCAACTGATAGAACATAGGGCATTAAAAGACCAAAAGACTGTAATAACCTTCGTGGACTTCACAAAGGCATATGACTCCATCGGCAGACAGACTCTTGTTAGGATCCTGAAGAACAGAGAACTTGATGGAACCACACAAGAACTCATAAAAGAAATTCTGACAGACACAAAACCAAGGGTGAGATTCAGAGGAGCACTGTTAGGAGAATCTGTGAGCAAGCCTGGTGTTAAACAGGGAGATGGACTATCACCATTGTTATTCAGTATGGCACTGGACGAAGTGATCAGGAGGTGGAGATCAATAAACGAGTAAATGGGAATACCAAAGACCACTGTGGGGGACAAAAATGACAACAGGGCTCAAGTGGACTGCCTAGCCTTTGCAGACGACATAGCAATAGTAAATGAGACGGAAGAAGACGCAAGGACACAACTCGACAACTTAAGTAAGGTAGTCAGAAAAGTGGGACTGACAAAGGCATTAAATACCCCTGCAGACTGGGAAACACTGAAAGGCACTGTGCAAGTGGTGGACCTGGGAGAATTTATAACACGAAGGAATAGGAGCAAGGAGGGAATAACAGAGAGAATAAATAAGATGAAGTCAGCCTTCTGTATGACGAGAGAAAAAGAATATATCCACAGAGGCAAAGATAAGCCACTACAAGGCAACGGTGAGGAATGCAGTATTATATGCTCCCGAGACGATGACACTAGGAAGAAATGGGGCAGAACAATTAGAGAAATAAGAACTAGGTCCCAAAAGAGGTGGAGAGAGATGGATGCAAAGACCTAGGGAAAAACTGTACCGAAACATGAGAACAATATCCGGGGGAATCAGACTCAAAACGGCAAGGCTTGCTGGAGATGTAATTAGGATGAGTATGGACAGAATGACGAAGAGAGTGTGGGAAACAACAAGGAGGACATGGGGAAAGCCTCGGGCATGGGTGTGTGTGTTTGTCCTTAGGATAATTTAGGTTCAAGTAGAGTGTAAGCTTAGGGACTGATGACCTTAGCAGTTAAGTCCCATAAGATTTCACACACATTTGAACATTTGAACAAGGGGAAAGACAGGAACCAAGTGGGTTGTTGAACTTTCGAAGGACTGGTTGGAATCGAGGATCAAGGTCGAAGGAAAGGAAAACTGGAGGATCACATACACACCGACCAATATGCCGGAGATCAATGCCACGGGAAAAGATTAGAGTGTCACCAGTGAAGCCGACAGGAGAAAAGGACACTTAAGATCTCGGAAGAAGAAGAGAGTTCTGGGAGAAGAAGAGGGAAACACAGTCCACGAAGCTGCTACCCGTGTTCCTACAGAGGCCGTAACGCAAGAGAAAAAGAATATGAAGAAGAAAAGACAGGGTGATACGGGAAGATTTAAGTTAAATTACAACATGGTCAGACATAGATTCCGAAATCAGATACTGGATTGTAAGGCGTAGCCACTTTCAGATACAGACTCAGATCGTAATGTAGTAGTGATGAAGAATAGGCTGAAGTTTAAGAGAATAGTCAGGAAGAATCAGTGCACAAAGAAGTGGGACACGGCAGTACAAAGAAACAAAGAGATAATCTTTAAGTGCTTCCAGGCTATAGATACTGCGAAAATGAATAGCTCAGAACGCAGTACAATTGAAGAGTAATAGACATCTCTAAAAACGGATATTACAGAAGAAGATAACTGCGAAGAAGCCATGGGTAACACAAGAAATACTTCAGCTGATAGACGACAGGAGGGGACTCAAAAATGTTCAGGGAAATTCGGAATTTTAGAAACACAAGTCACTAAAGAACGAAATAAACAGGAAGCCAAGGAGGCTAAGGAGAAATGGTTGAATAAAAAATAATTGACGGAAGGACAGACTGAGCATATACGAAAGTCAAAAACAACCTTCGGTGACATTAAAAGCAAGGGTGGTAACATTAAGAGTGCAACGGTAATTCCACTGTTAAATGCAGAGGAGAAAGCGAATAGGTGGATAGATTGAAAGCTTCTATGAGGGGGAAGAATTGTCTGATGTGATGGAAGAAGAAACAGGAGTCAATTTAGAAGAGATGGGGGATCCAATATTAGAATCAGAATTTAAACGAGCTTTGGAGGACTTAAGATCAAATAAGGCACAAGGGATAGATAACATTCCATCAGAATTTCTATAATAATTTGGGGAAGTGGCGACAAAACGACTATTCGCGTTGGGGTGTAGAATGTATGAGTCTGGCGACATACCATCTGACTTCAGGAAATATATCATCTACTCAATTCCCAAGACGGGAAGAGCTGACAAGTGCTAGAATTATCGCACAGTCAGTTTAACAGCTCATGCATCCAAGTTGCTGACAAAAGTAATATACAGAAGAATGGAATAGAAAACTGAGGATGTGTTAGATGACGATCAGTTGGCTTTAAAAAAAGGTAAAGGCACCAGTGAAGCAACTCTAACGTTAAGGTTGATAATAGAAGCAACACCAAAGAATAATCAAGATACGTTCATTGGATTTGTCGTCCTAGGAAAAGCGTTCGACAGTGCAAATTGGTGCAATATGTTCGAAATTCTGAGAAAAACAGGGGTAAGCTATAGGGAGGGAGGGGTAATATACAATTTGTACAAGAGCGAAGAGGGAATAATAACAGTGGATGGCAAAGAATGCTCTGCTCTGATTAAAAATGGTGTAAGACAGCGATGTAGTCTTTCGCCCCTACAAATCAATCTGTACATCGAAAAAGCAATGATGGAAATAAACGAAAGGTTCAGTTGTAGAATTAAAATTTAACGTGAAAGGATATCAATGATACGATTCAGTTGAAAAAAAGAGACAGCATTGGTCGTATATTTTTTTTTTACTATTGCAAAATCGATTTTCTGTCACTGAGTGACCATCTTCAGTGCTATATTGTATAACTTAAATTGGAATGCACTGTTGTCACTAAGCTTACGGCTTACAATATAGCACTGAAGATGGTCACTCAGAAAATCGATTTTGCAATAGTAAAAAAAAATATACGACCAATGCTGTCTCTTTTTTTCAAGTAAACCTGTTATCTGGTCGTGGTGCACAGGACAACATGGAGTCGCCGATCAATGATACGATTCGCTGATGACATTGCTATCCTGAGTGATATTGAAGAAGAATTATATGATCTGTTGAACGGAATGAAAACTCTAATGAAAATGTCCTCTAAAAGGATTAACAGGGGTTCCGAAAACAATTATCGTGTGAAGCCCAGTCCACTCAGTTCGTCGACAAGACCCAGAAAGCATGAAACGTCACAATGATATGTTTTTTCTTTCTTAGCCTGTATAATTTATCTTGAATCGACAGATAAATTTTACTGTGCAGAAAACAATATTTTTATGACGAGAAAAGAACTCTCGCAACATTATGGCTTGAATCGTAATATCACTGATTTAATTTTTATCTCCATGAGTGAAAAGGAGAATATTTATAATGTTTTGTCCCGTGCTATTCATTTTTCTTTTGTTAGCTATTCTCCAGGTCTTCTTCTTACTTGTAGGCTATCTGTACAGACATATTGTCCATACAATTATTTAACAACAGGTAATGACAAACGAAATCATTGTATTGCGCTTCTTCACTTTAATGTTAACATTGAGTCTGAGTAGCCCATTTCACGGATCAAGTAGTGAGTTCTTGCGATCAGAATTAATCGGCTTGGTCGCGATCTGTTCAGTTGCCACTGTGACCATCTCACCGCCGGCGGGGTTGGCCGAGCGGTTCTAGGCGCTTCAGTCTGGAACCGCGCGACCGCTACGGTCGCAGGTTCGAATCCTGCCTCGGACCTGGATGTGTGTGATGTCCTTAGGTTGGTTAGGTTTAAGTAGTTCTAAGTTCTAGGGGACTGATGACCTCAGCTATTAAGTTCCATAGAGCTCAGAGCCATTTGAAACATTTTTTGAACCATCTCACTGAGGTAATTACTATTTATATTTATTACACTGAACTTGCTTGTTTTCTCTTGACGAATTCCGATTTGCCAGAGAAAACAAAAATCGGCGCACTTGTAACTTTAAATTTTAGGGTCATAGAATTTTTAACCAAACGAGTTAATTCCAAAGGTAATATTTCGCGTTCTCATTACTTAGTTACAACTTGAGACAAAGATATATTATCGTAAAACATTTGTTATGAGAAACTTAAATATTTTCTCTCTCATCGGTGTGACGGACCTTTTATGTGATTTGAAACAACGATTCGTCAACGAATTGGTCGGACTTTGGACAGTATTTCATCTACAAGATTTTTCGTATTTGCTTCTTTGCTGAAATCGCGTGTAGCAGATGTTACAAGAAGTAGATACAGGCGGCCAGGTAGATGCCGGGAGGCGTTCGATATAGTTTGCATTCTGCCACCTAATGAACAAAACACAAGCGTGCGGAATTTATACTAACTGGTTGACTGAACTGAAGAGTTCTAGCAAACTGAACACAGTATTTCATTTCCAACAGAGAGAAGTCTTCAGACGTAAAAGTAATTTATGGGGTACTGCCGATGAATTTTGTATGGGACCATTACATTTCACAATATCTATAAAATGCCTCGAAGGTAATGCCGGGAGTCCAATGAGGCTTTCCGTAGACGATTTTCTTGCATGTAGGACTGTCGCAACGTTAGAAAATTACAGCGAAATGCTGGAAGATCGATAGGGTATCGGCATAAGGTGCAGGTGTGACAACTGACTCTCATCATAGACAATTGTATCGTATAGTGCATACATAAGCAGAAAGACCCATTATTGTATGGTTACACGATGGTAGGTCAATCACTGGACACAGTTACTTCCATAAAAATCTAGGAGAATGCGTACGGAGCGATTTGAAGTGCAACGATCAGATAAAATTAATCGTGATAAGGCTGATACGAGAGTGAGATTCATTGGAGAAATACTCAGGAGATGTAGTCCATCAACAAAGGAGGCACCTTACAAAATCCTCCTTCTGCCAGTGCTTCAATACTGTTCGTTAGCTGGGATCCGTACCAGATGGAATGCTAGAAGAAACAAAGAAGTTATAAAGAAGGACAGCACGTTTCGTCATAGGCCGATTTAGTAAGCACGAAGGCATCATATACCTCGTACATGTTCACCCAACTCCTCTGGCAGGCGCTGCAAGAGAGACATTGTGCATCACGGTACAGTTTACTGTTAAAATACCGAGAGCTCACGGTCCTAGAAGAGACAACATATCTAGTGCTTTCTCCTACGTATATCTTGTGAAAACACCATGCAGGTAAACTTACACAGTTAGGAGCAAACACAGAAGCATACCAACAATCATTCTTCCGGCGAATCATTCTGGACTGGAAGATTAAAGCGGTAAATTACAATGGAATACAAAGTGCCCTCCGCTAGACACCATACGATTTCTTGCCTTGTGTAGATGTAGATGTACACTGCCGGAACACTATAAGGACTGCGTTCAGTGGCACCAGATTTCTTGCCTTGTGTAGATGTAGACGTACACTGCCGGAACACTATAAGGACTGCGTTCAGTGGCACCAAAGTGTAATATGTGCATTTTGAGGGGTTAGAGTGTTAGTGACGGCCATCAGCGATCAAATTGCGCTGAGAAGTCCTGTCTGTGCAACCTCTGGTCCGAATCTGCAGGCAGTAACTGTTCTGAGTTTACAGGGGAACAATGCTTGGAACATTCGTTCTCGGGTACTACCACGACGCACCGACGAGTACTTACTCCTGTTGAACAACTTCAGTCATTTGAAAGAGATCACATTGGAGGCCTGCTCGGAGCTTGATGGACGTATCAATGGACTGCTTAACGTGTTGGGCACAATGTATCGGTGGTGTGTCCCTGCTTTCAACAGTGTTCTGTGGAATATTCTCACTTTCGTAGACCAGGTTGTAAACGTCCGCGTGGGACAGTCCCACGTCAAGATTGACGCATTGTGCAAACAGTGGTGGCCAATCTAACATCACCCTGGGATGAAATCCGGCCAGTTTTGCACCTGCTGTATCGTCAGAGACAAATGATAGTCGCCTGTTTGCAGCACGTTTAAGATCACGTGAGCCTCTGCCCAGACTACCGATGACACTACGTCATCGCCAAGCTCGGCTACTCTGTTGTCATGAGACAGTACACTGGGCAGTGGAAAGACGATCTCTTATCTTCAGTTATGAGAGTAGTTTCTGTCCGTATGTGAGTTATGGACCTACGTGTAAGGTGTAGACCTGGTGAGCTGCCTATTCCAGAGTTGTTTCACCAACGACACGCAGGCCATGTTCTATGCATCATGGTGTCGGGTGCCACCAGTTATTCGGTTTTTCTGCAGATTAAAGTAAGCAGTTGGTTGGGTTGATTTGGTGGATGAGACCAAACATGAACATAATTATCGCAGCAGTTTGTACGGGAGTGGTGTAGGTTATAGCCCAGTGATCAAGAGCGATACGATGCGAGCTATCGTGGCGTGATCGCGGTGTCGTGCGAAGACTTTGAAGGAAGGCAGCGAAGGGGACAGCAGAGCCTCAGACTAATTGGGTAGGCGCTCGCCGCCTCCCTTAGTTTAATCAGCTCTGTGAGGCCGTCGGCTCGCCTTCCGCCTGGAGCAGCTTGCCTGCTCCGTTCTGCTGTGCCCTCGCGTGGCCTGGTCTCTGGGAGTCCCTGGAGGACCAGCGGAGCCGCCGCCTCAGCGCCGTCCGCCCACATGAATAAAACAGGTGGCCGTCGACGCCGCAACACGCCTTGTTCCACAGGGGGCCCTACATCTGTAACGCACTGGCCGTCACATTCATATCCGCCTAAGACAAAAAAAAAGCACAGCTCGTACTTGTTATTTCTTTTACAATTGTCTTTATTAATCAGTTCCCTGTAAAATATTGATATCAAATCAGGGGTTCAAAGTGAACACCTGTGCATATCATTAGTGCCCAGTGTAACAAAGAATCTTCCCTCCCCTACACACTCCTTGAGCCAAGTAATTACACTACTGGCCATTAAAATTGCTACACCACGAAGATCATGTGCTACAGACGCGAAATTTAACCGACAGGAAGAAGATGTTGTGATATGCAAATGATTAGCTTTTCAGAGCATTCATGCAAGGTTGGCGCCGGTGGCGGCACCTACAACGTGCTGACGTGAGGGTAGTTTCCAACCAATTTCTCAAACAGAAACAGCAGTTGACCGGCGTTGCTTGGCGAAACGTTGTTATGATGTCTCGTGTAAGGAGGAGAAATGCGTACCATCACGTTTACGACTTTGATAAAGGTCGGATTGTAGCCTATCACGATTGCGGTTTATCGTATCGCGACATTCCTGCTCGCGTTGGTCGAGAGCCGATGACTTTTAGCTGAATATGGAACCGGTGGGTTCAGGAGGGTAATACGGAACGCCGTGCTGGATCCCAACGGTCTCGTATCAGTAGCAGTCGAGATGACAGGCATCTTATCCGCATGGCTGTAACGGATCGTGCAGCCACGTCTCGATCCCTGAGTCAACAGATGCGGACGTTTGCAAGACAACATCCATCTGCACGAACAGTTCGACGACGTTTGCGGCAGCATGGACTATCAGCTCGGAGACCGTGGCTGCAGTTACCCTTGGCGCTGCATCACAGACAGGAGCACCTGCGATGGTGTACTCAACGACGAACCTGGGTGCACGAATGGCAGAACGTCATTTTTTCGGATGAATCTAGGTTCTGTTTACAACATCGTGATGGTCGGATCCGTGTTTGGCGACATCGCGGTGAAGGGACATTGGAAGCGTGTATTCGTCGTCGCTATACTGGCGTATCACCCGGTGTGATGGTATGGAGTGCCATTGGTTACACGTCTCGGTCCTCTCTTGTTCACATTGACGGCACTTTGAACAGTGGACGTTACATTTCAGATGTGTTAGGACCCGCGGCTCTGCCCTTGAATCGATCCCTGCGAAACCCTACATTTCAGCAGGATATTGCACGACCGCATTTTGCAGGTCCTGTACGGGCCTTTCTGGATACAGAAAATGTTCGACTGCTGTCCTGGCCAGCACATTCTACAGATCTCTCACCAATTGAAAAAAAAAGTCTGGTCAATGGTAGCCGAGCAACTTGCTCGTCACAATACGCTACTCACTACTCTTGATGAACTGTGGTATCGTGTTGAAGATGCATGGGCAGCTGTACCTGTACACGCCATCCAAGCTCTGTTTGACTCAATGCCCAGGCGTATCAAGGCCGTTATTACGGCCAGAGATTGTTGTTCTGGGTACTGATTTCTCAGGATCTATGCACCGAAATTGTGTGAAAATGTAATCACATGTCAGTTCTAGTATAATATATTTGTCCAATGAATACCCGTTTATTATCTGCATTTCTCCTTGGTGTAGCAACTTTAATGGCCAGTAGTGTATTTAGTAATGCGGTAATTTTATATTATCTTTGCTTTTCTCCGGCGGATTTTCCTTAGAATAAACTATGTCTTTATTTCTTTTGTAAATTGTAATTCGTGGAACATAAAGCTTTGCATATACTTCTGTCCATGCGAGCGTCTGTATGAGTGGGTGTCTTGCAGAGTATGTACGTAGATGTAGATAAATTAGAGCTGGTGCACCGTCTACTGGATATGTCGGGTCATTTGGCACCAGTCGGCCGCCATGTCCCACTGATAATTTTGTCAGTTGGGTTCATTATGGCCAGGCATGAAGTCAACACAACATTCTAGCGGCCTTTGTCAACTTCCCAGATTGTTGCCGCTGTGCATCATTCAAGTAACTCCTCAGTCAGCATCACGAGGCTGAGTGCTCCCCGCTCTAGTCCTCCCAGCAAGGAAACTCCCTGGCAGCGTTGGGGAATGTCATATTTATTACGGAATTCTATACCCACAGAAGTTAATATACATTCTCTAAACTCTGTCCGAAAAGGTCTACGAAGATCCCAATGCTACTGATCAACAGCATGTCATCCGCTCTCCTAGCCGTTGTAAATTTCTGTGACCGGAGCTGCTGCTGCTCCATCAGTGCACGCCACTCTCTCACTTTAGCTACACTGTGCTCTGATTAACAATCATATTTTAGGTTATGATCTCTGTATTCCCAAGTACTACATTTGGTATGTGTGATTTACGAGTTTTCTATATGAGGAAATTGTGGGCAGAATGTTCGCATAACTGCATGTGCAGCCTGTAGATAACTTTCACCCGAGGGGCCATAGTGAAGGTGACAGGGAACAGGGAAAAGGATGAATTGTGGCCCATAACTGCTGTGTCCAGCGACGTGGTTTTGCGAATGATTCGGGGAAGCAGCACTCTGTGAATTGTACCAGCAGAGAGACTTCCCACTTAAGGATGGAGCAGGAGGGCGCCAGTTCGAAAAACATTTTATCTGAGCCATGTGACAGACTGCCTCGAAGGCGGCCATTTGGCAGAAAGTGAATGGAGGAAGCAATTTAAGAGAGACTGGTGTAATCTGAGCTTTTGTGCAAATGGCGGGACAGCATTCTCATGTTAGAAGCTGGGACGACACAGAGTGGCTGGTCCATGTGTTTAGTGGAGGCAAGACTGTAACTCCCCTGACGCCAGGAAGCCGCCAGGTTCTTTTAGCAAAAATATATATTTCATAGGCACAACTTTTACAGAAATTGGAAGTGGTCGGCCTGGAAACATTAGATCTCTTTGTGAATGAGGTACTGTGGTCCTATCTAGGTAGACTTTTTTTCCGAAACATGACCGTCCTTACCGTGAGAACGACGCCTCCCTGGTCTAAAATCTTCTTTTTTCAGACAAGACTGATTTTAAGTTTCTGATTGGCTCCTCTCAGGACGTACAAAGCAGAGGCTTGCTCCCCCATTGTGGAACACCGGTACTGTGTCTGGATTGCCTCCAAGGCTAACAGAACAGTCAAAAGGGAAGATTCAATGAGTGGAGGATAGTTCTATTGGTTTGTACAACGTGGAGGCGGCTTTTTTCTGCTGATATGGCTCCCGTACTGAGGCTTGGTTGAAAGTGATTGTGATTCTTTAGGAGCTTCGTCTTGATCCTCCCTTGGTGGAACTTAAGGTCTTTCCCTATCGGGTGAGACTTGTGGTCTGCGATTTGTGGTGGACCAAGATTCAGTGGCAGTTTCCAACTACACTGACAGTGGAACTGCGTATCTTCTCAGACATACCGTGTTTCACGAGCGTGAACTTATTCGTCCTGAGTCGGCTGTGCATTTGACTCAAATTGGTGGGCCAGACCAGCGAATGGCTGCACCTCACAAATCTGCGGGGATTTCAGGGGTCTGATACGGAAGTTTTCCGCGTTCTAGTAATCAGAATGCCAGTCCGTGTAGTTTGAAAGATTTCGTGGACGCGTCAGAATATTATGGCTGTACAGCGCGACGTTTTCTGCTGCCGCCTGAATCAAGGTGAAAGGGTAAAGTATTGCTACACTGGTGTAGGCAGGTTAAATGATAGCCGGCCGCGGTGGTCTCGCGGTTCTAGGCGCGCAGTCGGGAACCGTGCGACTGCTACGGTCGCAGGTTCATCTACATCTACATCTATACTCCGCGAGCCACCTTACGGTGTGTGGCAGAGGGTACTTATTGTACCACTATCTGATCCCCCCTTCCCTGTTCCATTCACGAATTGTGCGTGGGAAGAACGACTGCTTGTAAGTCTCCGTATTTGCTCTAATTTCTCGGATCTTTTCGTTGTGATCATTACGCGAGATATATGTGGGCGGTAGTAAAATGTTGCCCATCTCTTCCCGGGATGTGCTCTCTCGTAATTTCGATAATAAACCTCTCCGTATTGCGTAACGCCTTTCTTGAAGTGTCCGCCATTGGAGCTTGTTCAGCATCTCCGTAACGCTCTCGCGCTGACTAAATGTCCCCATGACAAATCGCGCTGCTTTTCGCTGGATCATGTCTATCTCTTCTATTAATCCAACCTGGTAAGGGTCCCATACTGATGAGCAATACTCAAGAATCGGACGAACAAGCGTTTTGTAAGCTACTTCTTTCGTCGATGAGTCACATTTTCTTAGAATTCTTCCTATGAATCTCAACCTGGCGCCTGCTTTTCCCACTATTTGTTTTATGTGATCATTCCACTTCAGATCGCTCCGGATAGTAACTCCTAAGTATTTTACGGTCGTTACCGCTTCCAATGATTTACCACCTATGGCATAATCGTACTGGAATGGATTTCTGCCCCTATGTATGCGCATTATATTACATTTATCTACGTTTAGGGAAAGCTGCCAGCTGTCGCACCATGCATTAATCCTCTGCAGGTCCTCCTGGAGTACGTACGAGTCTTCTGATGTTGCTACTTTCTTGTAGACAACCGTGTCATCTGCAAATAGCCTCACGGAGCTACCGATGTTGTCAACTAAGTCATTTATGTAAATTGTAAACAATAAAGGTCCTATCACGCTTCCCTGCGGTACTCCCGAAATTACCTCTACATCTGCAGATTTTGAACCGTTAAGAATGACATGTTGTGTTCTTTCTTCTAATCCTGCCTCGGGCATGGATGTGTGTGATGTCTTTAGGTTAGTTAGGTTTAAGTAGTTCTAAGTTCTAGGGGACTGATGACCACTGCAGTTGAGTCTCATAGTGCTCAGAGCCATTTGAACCATTTTGTTAAATGATATTCACTGCTCCCTGTTCTCTGGTGAGCCTTAGTTTATGGTGTACTTGGTCGTAATTGACTCCATTTGAATAGAATTGGGCCTCACAGTGTATACATGTAGACGAAGTCGGATTGCGTTGTAAAAGTGATTAATTCTAGGAAGGATTTGTGTAGTTTCCACCAAAATGAACCCTTTGCCAATCAGACACCATCCCTTTTCTAATCGGTATCGTAATTTTTTTATAAGATGTATCAGCTCATTGTAAGTATGAAAGACTTAACAAAAACTTGTCATTATTTCTGTAAACGTAATACGCCACTTTTCTCATTGATATTACCTCAACTAATCACTCTCTTTATTTTATTGTGGTGATACAGGGATACACCACCAATTCAAAATTAAATCGTATAAAATTAGTTAATTAAACTATTAATTTGAGTTCTGAAAGTGACCACAGACACAGGCAACAAAAGTGCCACGGTGAATTCAGTAATTTCATATGTAAATCTTAAGGGTCGAGAAGATAATAGGTTTCTTTATGTAAGGATAATAACATTTAGCTCATCACTTGGACCAATATTTATGGCGACTGTCTGCAAGGGCTGAGTGCACCCCACTTGCCAACAGTGCTCGACAGGCTGTACGGTCACCCAGCCAAGTGATAGTCAAAGCCAGACAGCAGTTAACGTCTGCGGTCTGACGGGAACCGCTGCCACCGCTGTGGCAATATACGTATACACACGTCAAAAAAAGTTTTGAATCACTTCGGTTCCGAGAATTCCGGTACCTGTACAGATAATTTGAATAGAGATGTACATAAACATCATTTCCGCCCTTTTCACTGCACATCAAAACCACAAACTACATGCTGTACCACCATAAAGCGGGACCTTCAGAGGTGGTAGTCAAGATTTCTGTACACACCGGTACCTCTAATACCCAGTGGCACGTGCTCCTGCATTGACGCAAGCCTGTATTGGTCGTGGCATACAATCCACAAGTTCGTCAAGGCACTGTTGGTCCAGATTGTCCCACTCCTCAACGGCGATTCGGCGTAGATACCTCTCAGTGGTTGGTGGATCACGTCGTCCATAAACAGCCCTTTAGCCCTTTTCAATCTATCTCAGGCATGTTCGATACGGTTCATGTCTGGAGAACATGCTGGGCACTCAAGTCGAGCGATGTCGTTATCCTGAAGTAAATAATTCATAAGACGTTCACGACGGGGGCACGAATTGTCGTCCATGAAGACGAATGCCTCCCCAATATGCTGCCGATATGGTTGCACTATTGGTCGGAGGATGGCATTCACGTATCGTATAGCCGTTACGGCACCTTCCATGACCACCAGCGGCGTACGTCGGCCCCACATAGTGCCACCCCAAAACAGCAGGAAACCTCCACCTCGCTGCAGTCGCTGGACAGTGTGCCTAAGGCGTTCACCCTGACCGGGTTGCATCCAAACACGCCTCCGACGATTGTCTGGTTGAAGACATATGCAACGCTCATCGGTCAAGAGAACGTGATGCGAATCCTGAGCGTTCCATTCGGCATGTTGTTGGGCCCATCTGTACCGAGCTGCATGGTACCGCGGTTCATAGATGAACCTCGCTATGGGAATGAAGCTGCGCATCGTGCAGCCTGTTGCGCACAGTTTGAGTCGTAACATGACGTCCTGTGGCTGCACGAAAAGCGTTATTCAACATGGTGGCGTTGCTGTCAGGGTTCCTCCGAGCCATAATCCGTAGGTAGCGGTCATCCACTGCAGTAGTAGCCCTTAGGCCGCCTGAGCGAGGCATGTCATCGACAGTTCCTGTCTCTCTGTACCTCCTCTATGTGCGAACAAAATCACTTTCGTGTCCGTCTCCTTAGCTGGGTGGGAATGTGCTCGCCTCCCATGCAAGCGAGCCCGGGTTCAATTCCTGGCCGGTTTGTAGATATTCTTTGCTTGGGGACTGTGTTGTCCTCATCACCATTTCATCCTCATTACCGGCGCACAAGTTGCCCAATGTGATGTCGACTGAAATAAGACTTGCACTTGGCGGTCGAACTTCCCCGAGTAGGGGCCCCCCCGGCCAACGATGCCATACGTTCATTTCATTTTATCGCTTTGGCTCACTCCAAGACGCCTGGACACTTCCATTGTTGAGAGCCTTTCCTCTCACAAAGTAACGATGCGAACGTGATCGAACCGCGGTATTGACCGTCTAGGCATGTTTGAACTACAGACAACACGAGCCGTGTACCTCCTTCATGGTAGAATGACTGGAACTGATCGGCTGTCGGACCCACTCATGCGCTGCTCATGCGTGGTTGTTTACATCTTTGGGCGGGTTTAGTGACAACTCTGAACAGTCGAAGGGACTGTGTCTGTGATACAATATCCACACTCAAGGTCCATCTTCAGTAGTTCTGGGAACCGGGGCGATTCGAAACTTTTCTTGATATTAGTGTATTGGAGAGTTTGACTGCCGGCAGGAATACGGTGTCAGGCGTGAACCTCTGCTGCGTCCGGCGGCGTCCTCGCGGTGATCAGCGTACAGATAGCGTTTAATACCTGATCTGTATGATGTCATAGGGACTTTTTCTTCTTCTCCTCGTTGTTCTTTGAAGATAATAGAAAGTAATTATAACTGTCGGAAAGTTGAGTTATAAGTTCACATGTTCTTTTTAAAATATCGTCAGTCCTCGGTATGCAGAATGAGCTTTTCACTCTGCAGCGGAGTGTGCGCTGATATGAAACTTCCTGGCAGATTAAAACTGTGTGCTGGACCGAGATTCGAACTCGGGACCATTGCCTTTCGCGGGCAAGTGCTCTACCAACTGGGCACGGTCCGGCACACAGTTTTAATCTGCCAGGAAGTTTCAGATCAGCGCACACTCCGCTGAAGAGTGAAAATCTCATTGTGGAAACACCCCCAGGCTGTGGCAATATCCTTTCTTTCAGGAGTGCTAGTTTTGCAAGTTTCGCAGGGGAGCTTCTGTAAAGTTTGGAAGGTAGGAGACGAGGTACTGGTAGAAGTGAAACTGTGAGGACGGGGCGTGAGTCGTGCTTGGGTAGCTCAGTTGGTAGAGCACTTGCCCGCGAAAGGCAAAGGTCCCGAGATCGAGTCTCGGTCCGGCACACAGTTTTAATCTGCCAGGAAGTTTCAGTCCTCACTATGGTTTGATGCTGATTTTATCGTATGCTGCGGTCTTTCCTCGCAATAAAACCACCTTCATCTCCCAACAGTTGAGTACGTGTGTTGATAAACTCCCTGTTTAGAGTCCTATACGTGTTACGCGATAAAAGAGACAAAGGCTATAAATGCAACTAAATACTTAGACATTACAATTACGATTAACTTACATTGGAACGATCACGTAGGTCATGTTGTGAGACAAGCAAACCAAATATTGCGGTTTATTGTCAGAAAAAAATTCAGCGACTACTATAGAAACTGCCTACACTACGCTTGTTCGTCCTCTTCTGGAGTATCGTGCCGCGGTATGGGATCCACAAAAGATATGATTCAGGGAGGACAGTGAAAATGTTCAGAGGAGGACCGCTCGTTTTGCACCACTGTGAAATAGAGGAGAGTGTGCCGCAGATATAATAAGCAAATTTGGGTGGCAAGCATTAAAACACTAGCCGTAGGATCTTCTCGAGAAAATTCAGTCACAAACTTTCTCCTCCGAGTGGGAAAATTCATTATTGGCGCCCACCTGCAAAAGGAGAATCCTAATCATAATAGAATAAGAGAAATCAGAGTTCGCAGGGAAACATTTAAGTATTATTTTCCCGCGCACTTTTCGAGAGTGGAAAGGTAGAGAAATACTTGAGGATGGTTCGATGAACCCTCCAGCAGGCACTTCATTGTCAACTGTAGAGTAATCATGTAGTGGTAGATGTAGACTATACCATACCGTCGTCACGAATTCCCCTCTTGTGCCGAACTCTTGTTCTTAGGGTGGTGCTCACACTGCGACCTAAATTAATTGTTGGGTGTATTCCAATCTCTGTCTTCCTCTACAGTTGTTACTCTCTATAGCTCTCTCTGGCGCCAGGGAAGTTATTCCCTGATGTAGTAACACATATCCTATCACCGTGTCCCTTCTTCTTGTCAGTGTTTTCCATACGTTTCTTTCTTCACCGAGTCTGCAGAGGACCTCGTCATTCCTTATCTTATTAGTCCACTTAATTTTCAACATAATGTCACCACATCTCAAACACTTATTCTCTTGTTTCCCGGTTTTTCCGCAGTCTATGATTCACCACCACACAATTTTGAGCCCCAAAATTTTATTCTCAGATATTTATTCTTCAAATTAAGGCTGTGTTTGACGCTAGTAGACTTCTTTCGGCCATGTATCATCTCTTTGTCTGAAATAGCCTGCTTCTCATTTTTACATCCTAATCTCATTTGTGCTACTCATCATTGCTGTCATCTTCCTTTGGTTTACTCTCACTCCATATTCTGTATTCCTTACACTGTCCATTGCATTCGTTTGGTCCTGTAATTCTTCTTCACTTTCACTGAGGATATCAGTGGCATTAGCGAACCTTATCATTGATATCCTTTCACCCTGAATTTTAATCCCATTCTTGAAACTTCCCTTTATATGCATCACTGCTTCTTCGATGTCTAGATTGCGCTGTGCATGTGCGAAAGACAACATCCTCATCTTACATCCTTTTTAATCCGAGCACTTCGTTCTTGATTTTCCACTCTTATTTTCTTCCCTCGGTTCGTGTGCATATTGTATATTAGCACGTCAGTTACTATAGGTTACTCTTATATTTCGCTGAATTTCGAATATATTGCACCATTTTACACTGTCGAACGGCTTTTTATACGTCGAAAAATTCATTCTTACGCAGATAAAAGGTGTAATTCGGGTGCACTTCGTGATGGTGTATATACTAAGAGACACCTTCATTGAAGAACCGAAGACACTGGTACACCAGCTTAATACCGTGTAGGGCCCCCATGAGCAAGCAAAAGTGTTGCAACAGGACATGGCATGGACTCGACTGATGTCTGAAGTAGTACTGCAGGGGACTGCCACCATGAATCCTGCATCCATAAGAGTACGAAGGGGTGGAGATCTCTTCTGAAAAGCACGTTGCAAGACATACCAGATATGCTCAATAATGTTCATGTCTGGGGAGCTTGGTGGCTATCGGAAGTGTTTAAATTCAGAAGAGTGTTCCTGGAGCTACTCTGTAGCAATTCTGGAAGTGTGGGGTGTTGCATCTTCCTCCTGGAATTGCGCAAGTCCTTCGGAATGCACAACGGACATGAATGGATGCAAGTGATCAGACAGGACGCTTACGTGTGTGTCACCTGTCAGACTAGTATCTGGATGTATCAGGAGCACACACCTCATACCATTACAGAGCCTGCTCCAGCTTGAAACGTCCCCTGCTGACATGCAAGGTCCATGCATTCATGAGGTTGTCTCCACACCCGTACGCGTCCATCCGCTCGATACAATTTGAAACGAGACTCGTCCGACCAGGCGTTTCCAGTCATCCACAGTCCAATGTTGGTGTTGACGGACCCAGACGAGGCCCAAAGCTTTGTGTCGTGCAGCCATCAAGGGTACACGAGTGGGCCTTCGGCTCCGCAAGCCCATATCGATGATGTTTCGTTAAATGGTTCGCACGTTGACATTTGTTGATGGCCCATCATCGAAATCTGCAGCAATTTGTGGAAGGGTTACTCTTCTGTCACGTTGAACGATTCTCTTCAGTCGTTGTTGGTCCCGTTCTTGCAGGATCTTTTTCCGGCCGCAGGCGATGTCTGAAATTCGATGTTTTAGCGGATTTCTCATGTTCACTCGTGAAATGGTCTTACGGTAAAATCCCCACTTCATCGCTACCTCGGAGATGCTGTGTCCCCCCGCTCGTTCGCCGATTGTAACATCGTGTTCAAACCACTTAAATCTTGATAACCTGCCACTGTAGCAGCAGTAACAGATCTAACAACTGCGCCAGACAGTTGTTGTTTTATGTAGGCGTTGCCGACTCCAGGGCTGCACTCTGCCTGCTTACATATTTCTGTATTTGAATATGCATGCCTATACAAGTTTCTTTTGCGTTTCAGTGTATAATTCCTGTAATGAATAACCACTGCTCAAATTCCTCACACAGATATTTGATATTTTTGTAAATCTATTAACAGGACGAGGCTTAATAACATCCTTGTGTGGGAAGAAGAAGTCAGTTCATATCTATGGGACCAACAATGTTCGTAACAGAAGTGTCTCCTGTTGCCGAACGAAGCAGAAGTACCAGATATCTATTCCTGCTAGACCAGCATATTTGCTAGGTCGTTTGAACTGTCGTATACAAGCTGTTACATGAATCTTTCATATTAGGTAATGCGTTAACCCCACTGCGACACATAGTATTGTAGATTTTCAGGGTTCATATACCATGAAAACTTAGCGAGGTCGTACAGCGTTTAATACAACAGATTAAGCCTGGCTCCCACAGTCATGAATTTCTTATATTTGTGTCTCCTCACCACTACGCTTACATGCATGTTATCATTTCCACACATCGAAGTTGGAAATGCTACTTATGTGGTTTTCATGATGGCGACAAGTGAAATTATTCATACGGAAGTTTAGCAGCTTTTACCCGAAGAGCTTATAGTGACTTTGATGAAGAAACATGAGACATAAATGTTAGGTATGAAAATAGATATCTCGAAGAAATCGTTTGGAGCATCCAATATGCTAGAAAGAGTGTTATCTGTCCAGGATAACGTTTCGTTCGAAAATGACTTTCGAATGAGTAAAATCAATTTTTAAATTTTTTGAGCCGTATTTCTGGTTCTATACAGAAGCCTAATACATGTATGTAAGATTCCCTGCCAGTTCACGTTAAATTACAAGTAAAATTGAAAAATCTGTCAACCGGTTTCATTGCAATACATGTATTGAATTCCGAAGATCACTGTATCTAAATTTTTACATTATGTACAACACGCCGAAGATTCATCGGAAAGTAGTGTCGTCGTTACAACAGCTCCGTTTCATTTTTATTTTCAGTGTTAGTCATGCTTTTGATTGGACACAGGTGCTGCAAATATACGTATTTTTCGGAGAAGTACATCTACATCTACATCTATACTCCGCGAGCCACCTTACGGTGTGTGGCGGAGGGTACTTATTGTACCACTATCTGATCCCCCCTTCCCTGTTCCATTCACGAATTGTGCGTGGGAAGAACGACTGCTTGTAAGTCTCCGTATTTGCTCTAATTTCTCGGATCTTTTCGTTGTGATCATTACGCGAGATATATGTGGGCGGTAGTAATATGTTGCCCATCTCTTCCCGGAATGTGCTCTCTCGTAATTTCGATAATAAACCTCTCCGTATTGCGTAACGCCTTTCTTGAAGTGTCCGCCACTGGAGCTTGTTCAGCATCTCCGTAACGCTCTCGCGCTGACTAAATGTCCCCATGACGAATCGCGCTGCTTTTCGCTGGATCATGTCTATCTCTTCTATTAATCCAACCTGGTAAGGGTCCCATACTGATGAGCAATACTCAAGAATCGGACGAACAAGCGTTTTGTAAGCTACTTCTTTCGTCGATGAGTCACATTTTCTTAGAATTCTTCCTATGAATCTCAACCTGGCGCCTGCTTTTCCCACTATTTGTTTTATGTGATCATTCCACTTCAGATCGCTCCGGATAGTAACTCCTAAGTATTTTACGGTCGTTACCGCTTCCAATGATTTACCACCTATGGCATAATCGTACTGGAATGGATTTCTGCCCCTATGTATGCGCATTATATTACATTTATCTACGTTTAGGGAAAGCTGCCAGCTGTCGCACCATTCATTAATCCTCTGCAGGTCTTCCTGGAGTACGTACGAGTCTTCTGATGTTGCTACTTTCTTGTAGACAACCGTGTCATCTGCAAATAGCCTCACGGAGCTACCGATGTTGTCAACTAAGTCATTTATGTATATTGTAAACAATAAAGGTCCTATCACGCTTCCTTGCGGTACTCCCGAAATTACCTCTACATCTGCAGATTTTGAACCGTTAAGAATGACATGTTGTGTTCTTTCTTCTAGGAAATCCTGAATCCAATCACAAACCTGGTCCGATATTCCGTAAGCACGTATTTTTTTCACTAAACGTAAGTGCGGAACCGTATCAAATGCCTTCCTGAAGTCCAGGAATACGGCATCAATCTGCTCGCCAGTGTCTACGGCACTGTGAATTTCTTGGGCAAATAGGGCGAGCTGGGTTTCACATGATCTCTGTTTGCGGAATCCATGTTGGTTATGATGAAGGAGATTTGTATTATCTAAGAACGTCATAATACGAGAACACAAAACATGTTCCATTATTCTACAACAGATTGACGTAAGTGAAATAGGCCTATAATTATTCGCATCTGATTTATGACCCTTCTTGAAAATGGGAACGACCTGTGCTTTCTTCCAGTCGCTAGGTACTTTACGTTCTTCCAGAGATCTACGATAAATTGCTGATAGAAAGGGGGCAAGTTCTTTAGCATAATCACTGTAGAATCTTAAGGGTATCTCGTCTGGTCCGGATGCTTTTCCGCTACTAAGTGATAGCAGTTGTTTTTCAATTCCGATATCGTTTATTTCAATATTTTCCATTTTGGCGTCCGTGCGACGGCTGAAGTCAGGGACCGTGTTACGATTTTCCGCAGTGAAACAGTTTCGGAACACTGAATTCAGTATTTCTGCCTTTCTTCGGTCGTCCTCTGTTTCGGTGCCATCGTGGTCAACGAGTGACTGAATAGGGGATTTAGATCCGCTTACCGATTTTACATATGACCAAAACTTTTTAGGGTTCTTGTTTAGATTGTTTGCCAATGTTTTATGTTCGAATTCGTTGAATGCTTCTCTCATTGCTCTCTTTACGCTCTTTTTCGCTTCGTTCAGCTTTTCCTTATCAGCTATGATTCGACTACTCTTAAACCTATGGTGAAGCTTTCTTTGTTTCCGTAGTACCTTTCGTACATGATTGTTATACCACGGTGGATCTTTCCCCTCGCTTTGGACCTTAGTCGGTACGAACTTATCTAAGGCGTACTGGACGATGTTTCTGAATTTTTTCCATTTTTGTTCCACATCCTCTTCCTCAGAAATGAACGTTTGATGGTGGTCACTCAGATATTCTGCGATTTGTGCCCTATCACTCTTGTTAAGCAAATAGATTTTCCTTCCTTTCTTGGCATTTCTTATTACACTTGTAGTCATTGATGCAACCACTGACTTATGATCACTGATACCCTCTTCTACATTCACGGAGTCGAAAAGTTCCGGTCTATTTGTTGCTATGAGGTCTAAAACGTTAGCTTCACGAGTTGGTTCTCTAACTATCTGCTCGAAGTAATTCTCGGACAAGGCAGTCAGGATAATGTCACAAGAGTCTCTGTCCCTGGCTCCAGTTCTGATTGTGTGACTATCCCATTCTATACCTGGTAGATTGAAGTCTCCCCCTATTACAATAGTATGATCACGAAACTTCTTCACGACGTTCTGCAGGTTCTCTCTGAGGCGCTCAACTACTACGGTTGCTGATGCAGGTGGCCTATAGAAGCATCCGACTATCATATCTGACCCACCTTTGATACTTAACTTAACCCAGATTATTTCACATTCGCATTCGCTAATAACTTCACTGGATATTATTGAATTCTTTACTGCTATAAATACTCCTCCACCATTGGCGTTTATCCTATCCTTGCGGTATATATTCCATTCTGTGTCTAGGATTTCGTTACTGTTCACTTCCGGTTTTAACCAACTTTCCGTTCCTAATACTATATGCGCACTATTTCCTTCAATAAGAGATACTAATTCAGGAACCTTGCCCTGGATACTCCTGCAGTTTACCAATATTACGTTAACTTTTCCTGTTTTTGGTCTCTGAGGACGGACGTTCTTTATCAACGATGATAATGTTCTCTCTGGTAAGCCGTCAGGTATTTTATCGTTTCGCCCAAGGGGGGGTCCCTCTAACCTAAAAAACCCCCGTGTGCACGCCACACGTACTCTGCTACCCTAGTAGCTGCTTCCGGTGTGTAGTGCACGCCTGACCTGTCTAGGGGGGCCCTACAGTTCTCCACCCAATAACGGAGGTCGATGAATTTGCAACCATTATAGTCGCAGAGTCGTCTGAGCCTCTGGTTTAGACCCTCCACACGGCTCCAAACCAGAGGACCGCGATCGACTCTGGGCACTATGCTGCAGATATTAAGCTCAGCTTGCACTCCGCGTGCGATGCTGGTTGTCTTCACCAAATCAGCCAGCCGCCGGAAGGAACCAAGGATGGCCTCAGAACCCAAGCGGCAGGCGTCATTCGTTCCGACATGTGCTACTATCTGCAGCCGGTCACACCCAGTGCGTTCAATAGCTGCCGGAAGGGCCTCCTCCACATTACGGACGAGACCCCCCGGCAAGCACACCGAGTGCACACTGGCATTCTTCCCCGACCTACCCGCTATTTTCCTGAGGGGCTCCATAACCCGCCTAACGTTGGAGCTCCCTATAACTAATAGGCCCGCCCTCTGTGACTGTCGGGACCTTGCCGGAGAATCGGCCACTGGCCCAACAGGCGAGGCATCCTGTGGTGGCTCGGAAACGATGTCATCACCACTAGGAAGCACCCCGTACCTGTTGGAAAGGGGTAAGGCAGCCGCCACGCGGCCAGATCCCACCTTCGCCTTTCGGCCAGGCACGCGCGAGCCCACCACTGTCCGCCATTCACCCTGGAGTGATGGCTGACCGGTAAGATGCTCACTGCCGGAAGACGCAGCGACATCAGGGGTTCCATGTGATTCCAAGGCCACCGAAGTAGGCATAGGTCTCACCACAGTTGCCCCAACGCCACTACGAGCCGACGCCTGCGCCTCGAGCTCGATGAGCCTAACAGACAAAGCCTCCACCTGCCCCCGAAGAGTGGCCAATTCTCCTTGCGTCCGCTCACAACAACCACAGTCCCTACACATGACTATGTTTACCCTACTCTATACGGTGACAAATTCCCAAGATAATCTTCTGATGAGCTACTCTGATAATCAAGAAACACTCACTGAAATACGAGACGCGAAAACTACGCTAGGTTTTCCCAGAAAAACTATTTAAAAGCTAAGCGCAGCAAATAAGTACAAAAACACTGTTATTGAAATAAAAGGTTCTACCTAGTAAGCACTCGAACACGCAAGAAATTACAAAAATAAACCAGTAATTACACAGATAACTGAAAAATAAGTCGCTGCTGTTTGTAAAATATGTAAGAAGCAGACGGTGTACTCGCCTTAGTAGTAGCAGGAGCTAGCGATGCGCTCTCGCTGACTTACACTTCATTTTGCAAACAAAATTTGTGCTACTGTGTAGCACAGTTACTACTCAATATTAGGACCATTACAAACGGATTTTAATGAGTATGTTTGAATCTCTAAAGCCACAAATAAATTACCAGTTCACCGTAATAAAGAAATCTTCACTATACATTAGTAAGAAAGGCCCTCACAATGTAGACTATTCTGCAGTAATAAGAATCTGAGCAAGGTCACACTCTCATTTACAATACCTTTTAATCCACTTTGTCTCTTTTAATGATGTTGTGTTACTCAATTAAAAATAAGCGATTACAAAGAGATGCTGAATGCTAGAAAGATATTCTGTCGCACTGCTTATGAGTACTTTGCCACTTTAGGAAGTACTTATCTACATAATTGAAGAGTAAGCGTATTATTCTAGTACGAGGCTAAATATACATTCGATTCTAGATCCACGCTGTCGAACGAACCAGAGCAGAGTCAGAGCATGCCCACCCAACTTGCTCAGGGTTGTAGACGATGGTGGGGGAAGCAACGACAAGGGAAACTCTTTAATTATTGCTAGTAAAACTGAATATGTGGAGAAAACTGAAAAAATTTTCGAGGACAATGGCATCGTGCCGATCGAGATAGACCCCACTCCCGCGTTGCAAAAGAGATTAGTTCAGGACTTCATAACACTAAGAAACTAATCGGTGAATTTCGTAAATAATAGCTTATAAACATGACTGTTTTGACCAGTCAATTTAAGGTTCATAAGATTCATCACTCTCTCCGTCCTGTTGTGGATAGCATCAACAGTGCGTATCATAAATTTGCCAGGTTCTTACATCATAAATAAAACAGAATTTTGTTTTTAGGGAAAATTACACTGTTAAAAACTCGGTGGACTTAACTAATAAATTGAAAATTTTAACCTGTTCCCATTTGCCTAAACTCGTGTCTTTTGATATCACTAGTTTATATACTAACGTCCCAGTAGACAAAACCTTGGATAGATTAGAAGCAAATTTTCGTTTTCACAGAAAATTATCTATTATCGAAATAGACGAATTAATGACCCTTTTACGCACCACTCTTAAGTATAACTATTTCTCGTTTAAAGGCAGACTGTATTCACAACCATTTGGTATAACCATGGAATGCCCCTTGGCAGATATTTTGTCAGAAATTTTTATAAGTTCTATGGAGCACACGTTTTCTCAAAATTACACTGATTTAGCGATCATAATAATTTTTTATGCAGGGAACGTAGATGATTTACGTTTTGTAATTGAAGGTACCCACGTTGACATACATCAGATTTTCGCCGCGTTTAACAACCTCCATGAGAAAATAAGCTTCACCCAAGAGACTGAAACAGCTAATAGAACTTTGCATTATCTTCACCTAACTTTGACAGTAGCTGACAATAAAAATAGGTTTTAACATTTTCCGTAAAGACACTTCCTCCGGTAATAATATCCCTGCTCTTTCCACACACCCCCAAGCCCACAATATGGCCTTTTTCCACTCAAGTATACACCAAGCACTATCTATTCCGCTCTCTTCAAACAATTTACAGAATGAATTGAAGACACTTGAAAATATTGCCCAAAATAATGGTTACAATCCAAATATCGTGAAACAGATCTATGACAAGAAAACACATAGAAACATTGCGACCTTTTCTACATTAGGTACCGCTTACAAACATTACTCCATTAATTTCATTTTTATCCCGTTTATAGGCAAACCTACTTACAAAATAGGGCGCATCTTAAAGAGCCGGGGCTTTATAGTCTGCTGATAATAGCCTTAAATAGAACCTAATCCACTCTCTAAGTAACACTAACGATAAATTGTTACGATCAGGTGCTTACGAAATTACCTGTAGCGATTACCCTCGTTATTAGATAGAGTCAGACAGGAAGAGCTTTATCGGTTAGATACAAAGAGCATTTACCCACAAAAAGTGAAGATGGCACCCGTGGCTCGACATTTGCAGAACATCTACTCCAAATGGCCCATGCCTCTAACCCTCTACTCTTAAACCAAGAAGCTAAAGGATGCAGGCTGGATATATTCGAAGCAATGAAAAGGTTTGAAATACCTTCTTTATGATAAAGACAACTTGCTTAATGACCAACTGCAGTTGAAAAATAAGAATTTCTTCGAATGATGTCAGCCCTTGCATCGTCTACCATGATGATGCGGGACTTTCTAGTCGCCCGATGCCATTGCCCTCTTATCTTCATGCTTACATAAGCATTTCACGTAATCGCCGTTATTTTCTGTAAGTTTAAGGCTGCTTCACAATTTGATACACGACAAATGGTATATCTCTAATTATGAGCTTGGTAAAGATTGCACGCAACATGACTTCTTATAACTGCCTTTATAATGACTTGTCGCATGGAACTCTCCTATGTACTGCTTACCAACCCGTTAAATCTAATACTGTATATTGCTTATTACCTACGCTAATACCTGGCTACGACATACAGCCATTTTGTTCTTTTTAGTAGTTTCGGATATTTTCCGATTATACACTGCATATTTCATACATTAACCTATGTTCAATGCTGTTTCACAGTTTGTTGCACATCAAATGATGTATTTATATTTAAGAGCATCATAAAATTTGCATATAATTCCACTGTCTATACTGTCTTCATAATGTTTTGTGGCGCTGCACCCACCTATTACCTGATAAATCCAGCAAAATCTGCGATTTTCTGTTTTACACAATATTCTTACCGCTCGTTCCCGCCGGAAACATACTTTATTTACTTTAGAGGTGTTGCCCCAACAGATAACTCAGTAAAAGAGAGTTAAAATATGCAAAAATAAAACATCTTGTTTTCAGGTCAACACAGCGAGGGATACTTCTAAGAGCAACTCGTTTTCTTGATTACTTTATCTGCTTGTTTACCTTGCTTGAGCTTCTCATCCATCTGAATCCGGCGTGGAACAAGTCAAAGGCGTTACGGCTACACTTCTGTTGTGTTTTCACTCGCGGTGAAATTAATCTGTAGGTGGAGCTCTTGTATTTCTTCGCTGTACCGTGAAGTTGCCAAAGTCTTATTTGGATTAACAGCGCCGTAAAATGATGAATGGGGGGCAGTAATCATACATTCAGATAACAAAAGGTGAAGCAGTTAAGTCCCACAGTAATACAAACAGGAAAATAAAACTAAGTTATGAGAAATGCTGGACTCGGAGTCACTTTGAGGAGCGTAATGTGCCAGCCTCCCCAAAACCCCGCAGCAGTGGATGAAAGGTTCTTGCTTGATCAAAGCTTAAGTTGTCTTCGTCACCCCTTGTGCCGGAAACTTTTATGATTATTATTATTATTGACATTTGAGGCTTCCCCACACAGCCATCTACGTAAGTAAATCATATCAACATCCAAAATGTATAAATGCAGAAGCGAACTGATAAAAATAAACGCTGATGATGATGACACAAAGTAAAGGCGAAAGCAGCTTGGAATAACATACAGACATTACCAGAGCTATTTACTTTATGTAAGTTAGTTCGTAACTCTATTTTCGTTTTCGTTAGAAGGAAGTGAAGTTCTTAATGTGCTGCAAAGTCTACGGTTGCCGATAATGTTGGAACAGATATTGGTAACTGATATTCCTTGCATACAGCATTCCTTAACAACTGTGGTGTGAGGTCCCACCGGCTGAGGCATCAAAATACGTGTGATAGGTTCACGCTCGGCTGACTGGGTAGTGACGTAACAAGGATGAGCCATTCGACGCGACAGACACAATATATTTCATCGTGTTTCTCTGTTTTCGTATTATAATTTGCTGTATTATGTTTCAAGACGACGGTGCACTGCATATTTGTCTCAAACACGTCACCCTTCATACTATTTCTTATAGTTAAGCGTCAGGGAACGACACTGTGGAGCAGTGGCCGCCAAACTACGGCCCGAATGCGGCCTGAATCAAGTATTCGTGCGGGCCTGAGTCGAAACAAGGCCCCGGGAGTAGACAACATTCCATTAGAACTACTGATGGCCTTGGGAGAGCCAGTCATGACAAAACTCTACCATCTGGTGAGCAAGATGTATGAGACAGGCGAAATACCCTCAGACGTCAAGAAGAATATAATAATTCCAATCCCAAAGAAAGCAGGTGTTGACACATGTGAAAATTACCGAACTATCAGTTTAATAAGTCACAGCTGCAAAATACTAACGCGAATTCTTTACAGACGAATGGAAAAACTGGTAGAAGCCGACCTCGGGGAAGATCAGTTTGGATTCCGTAGAAATGTTGGAACACCTGAGGCAATACTGACCTTACGACTTATCTTAGAAGAAAGATTAAGAAAAGGCTAACCTACGTTTCCAGCATTTGTAGACTAAGAGAAAGCTTTTGACAATGTTAACTGGAATACTCTCTTTCAAATTCTGAAGGTGGCAGGGGTAAAATACAGGGAGCGAAAGGCTATTTACAATTTGTACAGAAACCAGATGGCAGTTGTAAGAGTCAAGTGGCATGAAAGGGAAACAGTGGTTGGGAAAGGAGTGAGACAGGGTTGTAGCCTGTCCCAGATGTTATTCAATCTGTATATTGAGCAAGCAGTAAAGGAAACAAAAGAAAAATTCGGAGTAGGTATTAAAATTCATGGAGAAGAAGTAAAAACTTTGAGGTTCGCCGATGACATTGTAATTCTGTCAGAGACAGCAAAGGACTTGGAAGAGCAGTTGAACGGAATGGACAGTGTCTTGAAAGGAGGATATAAGATGAACATCAACAAAAGCAAAACGAGGATAATGGACTGTAGTCAAATTAAGTCGGGTGATGCTGACGGAATTAGATTAGGAAATGAGACACTTAAAGTAGTAAAGGAGTTTTGCTATTTAGGGAGTAAAATAACTGATGATGGTCGAAGTAGAGAGGATATAAAATATAGACTGGCAATGGCAAGGAAAGCGTTTCTGTATAGTATAGATTTAAGTGTCAGGAAGTCTTTTCTGAAAGTATTTGTATGGAGTGTAGCCATGTATGGAAGTGAAACATGGACGATAACTAGTTTGGACAAGAAGAGAATAGAAGCTTTCGAAATGTGGTGCTACAGAAGAATGCTGAAGATAAGGTGGGTAGATCACGTAACTAATGAGGAGGCATTGAATATAATTGGGGAGAAGAGGAGTTTGTGGCACAACTTGACTAGAAGAAGGGATCGGTTGGTAGGACATGTTTTGAGGCATCAAGGGATCACAAATTTAGCATTGCAGGGCACCGTGGAGGGTAAAAATCGTAGAGGGAGACCAAGAGATGAATACACTAAGCAGATTCAGAAGGATGTAGGTTGCAGTAGGTACTGGGAGATGAAGAAGCTTGCACAGGATAGAGTAGCATGGAGAGCTGCATCAAACCAGTCTCAGGACTGAAGACCACAACAACAACAACAACATGTGTCTAGCAATTAACAGCCATATCCAAAAATATTAAGTGGTATTACCAGCCTCTTATGAGTGTACTTTTTCTGCTCAGTAACAAACAAAAATGCATAAAGAGACACTAATATCTTACGATGTGCGACATTTTAATTGACGCTGGTGGATTCGGCGGTGAGCTCTGTCAAGCTGGCCACTTACCCCCAGGAGCAGAGGTGTAAGTAGTGCGACCACTGCGGGCTTGGTTGTTTTATTGGGAGGGAGAACGTTTTATTGTTCGTGTTCCAGTATTGACAACTCACGATCGTGCGTGAGTCATACCGGTCAGCTGCTATAAATTTTGACTTGGACGTAACATGCATTCGTGAATGTACAAACGGTCCTTACTTGTAGTTAGGAGCATTAAATTAATTAAGGCTGTTGCAACACAACGCAATGAGTAGAACATTTAAATCATTTATCAACCTCCTCTAGTTATGTGTCAAATTCAATAGTGCGGTTGAATAAAAGTATAAATACTATTATTAATCAGTTAATTATCCGCTCACACCGACAGCGCAACAATACTTCTTCGGACAGTTAAAGTGTTTCAACTTTGTTTGCTGAGGCAGGCGGAAATCTGAAATAGAGGACAGTCGACTCGATGTGTTCCAAAACGATGCCGACTCTTAATCATCATCACTAGGGGCCTGGGTGTCAACTAATCGCGTCCTTACTACAGCTGTTCTGTTGAGAGCTAAGAAATACTAAATTATGTAGTTTACTAACTAATAATAAGATAGGTAGACATGCGGCCCGAGATGCTACCGCCGGCCACGGTGGTCTAGCGGTTCTAGGCGCTCAGTCCGGAACCGCGTAACTGCTACGGTCGCAGGTTCGAATCCTGCCTTGGGCATGGATGAGTGTGATGTCCTTAGGTTAGTTAGGTTTAAGTAGTTCTAAGTTCTAGGCGACTGATGACCTCAGAAGTTAAGTCTCATAGTGCTCAGAGCCATTTGAAACTCTTCCCGTGTTTATAATTCTCATATCCATGAAACAAAAAACTGAATGGCAACAATGTCAGATCTTAATTCATACTCGTATTTACAAGAGGATGCAAGCTATTAGTGAAAGTGCACACTGTGACAATGTGGCAAGTGAATGCAATACATTTTTATTTGTAGGCGTGTTCCGCAATAACGCTGGGAAGGATTAAATGATCTGTAGCTAAATGTTTAAATTTTGTTTATTGTCAAAAGTTATATTTCATTTTGTACGTATCGAAGCATGGTCGGTGCTCGGCACACATAACAACAAAAGGCTGTATCACGAATGATGTTGCCCGTCTGGAAGATGATCGAGCTGATTTTTGGAAGACCTCCCGAATTCCTTAACATGTCTTCGTAACTAAAATCAGATTTTTAGTAAAATTGGATTGGTACTCACCATCCGTTCTTCTCGTCCAAACCCCGACAGTACGAGTTTTAATTGTTACCTTGAAAAACCGTTACGTAATAAGTACTTTGTTTGTTTGGAGGTACAGGTCTTCAGTCATACGCAGTGAAATCCCAGCGCCACAGTAAGCCTGCCGTAACACGCCGTTGGAACAACAAAAAGAAGATGGCGGACACTAAAGTGGTGTATCGTGTGGTAACTCGATTTATCTGTTTGAAGGGAAACAATGCTGAGTTGGTAGAACTGAACGAAAACAATGCGCCATCATACGACACAGTTGTCAGAAATGTACAGAATACATTGTGAGGGGTCCACTTGTACGTAGAGCGCGATTTTGTAATATATTTCACGAAAAATGACATGAAATGGTTATCACATTTAGAAGTGGTTGTATCTCTGATACCACCGAACCAAAGATGTTGCCTGAGTGGCAGAATCGATTGTGCGTAAGTAGGGGCGCGCAGATCACTGTAGCAGTTACCGTTGCATTCTTGTAAAGGAAGGATGTGAGACTTTAAGCTAGTGGCTAGCTGTGAGAATTGAGTTGTTGGCCTATGGACCTAGCATATTACAGTTTTGTAAGGTAATGAAATTTTGTATATCTAGTTTTAAGTATGCAGCAAGGCAAGTGGTTTTTGTTAATTTTACAGTATTGACCTTTCAATGTACGAACCAAGTATTTGCCATCAGATTTAATGTAGAGGTTGATTAGGTATACCCGATTTGTAATATTTTGTGTGTTTTGTAATCCTGATACAGACAAGTTAAATTTTGGAATCTATTTTGTCAAACGATGTAAAACCTTTTGTCATGTAACTATCCAAGTATTGTTAACTACGTCAGGAAGTGAAAATTCTAGAACAGTTGAGAATTTCACTAATTTTGAAGTTAACGTAAAATGTTTCATATCAGATTTTGTGATGGGAAAACTTTATTTTGAATACAATTTTCGGCCGCACGGGGTAGCCGAGCGGTCTTGGGCGCCTTGTCACGGTCCGCGAGGCTTCCCCCGTCGGAGGTTTGAGTCCTCCCTCGGGCATGGGTGTGTGTGTAGTCCTTAGCGTAAGTTAGTTTAAGTTAGATTAAGTAGTGTGTAAGCTTAGGGAGCGATGACCTCAGCAGTTTGGTCCCGTAAGACCTTACCATAAATTTCGAAAAATTAAAATTTTTGGACTTCGGGGTGCACTCAGCCTCGTGATGCCAATTGAGGAGCTACTCGACCGAATAGTAGCGGCTTCGGACAAGAATACCATCATAACGACCGGGAGAGCGGTATGCTGGCCTCACGCTCCTCCTATCCGCATCCTCCACTGAGGATGACACGGCGGTCGGATGGTCCCGGTAGGCCACTCGCGGCCTAGCATATACCGTTATCGGTATCTCATCCTCTTCCATATCGTGTTTGTTTAAATTCAATGAGTACTTTTTAAAAGAAATTATTTTTCAGTAAGAGTCAGAAAAATATTAATGTGCCAGAAACAGAAAAGTGTTAATGTTTGCAACATTTTCAATGCGGACAGCATTGCACAACGCTGAGCCAGTATACAAAATTATCACTCAACATTTGCAAGGTTATTCATTTATCACCTAATCTACTGATATTATTTGTATGAAGCTAATCTACGGCCGGCATTGCACTTCACTGAGCCAAGACAGTATTTAGTATGGCTACTGCGAAGAGAAAAGAATACCAAGATTACATCCGTTGCGACTCAAGAGCTAAAAAATATAGGCCTATTTCATTGGCTATTTGCACAGGGATTTTGATCAGTTTACTGCACAGGGCCATAGAACTCGGTGCTCACGAGACTGAGAAAATTTCAGAGGAATTGATTTCATTATAGGCGTTACATACTGGTTTTCCAGATTAAGTTGTTTAACTTCTCTTCGGATTACAGTAAAACTCATTAAGCACACCGTTTACCCAACAACACAACACAGTAAATTTTGATAGCATAAATATATTTTCAAAGAACGTTACAACATAGATCAACAGTTGTCCCAGAGATTCGGTCAAGGACAAAGCTGCAGATACATCAATCTGCGACGTGTCGATGTCACTATTTATGCGTCAGAAAATCCAAATGGCCTCCCCCTGCCCCCCTCACTCTCTCTCTCTCTCTCTGACTATCTGTCTATCTATCTACCTTTGAAGAAAGAGCTTCACATACCCGCCAGCGTGCTCTATCTGACATGCGCCACAAAGGTTTAGAGCGGAACCGCAAATCCATAGAAACGTGACCTTAATCGCATCTGCTTGCATCATATCGAACAATACGCCTGGACTATGGGCGCACACTTCATCTTTCATCTCCTATACACAGAGAAAAGAATGAGCAGCGGTGTTCTTTAGTCTGAAGAATAGCGTTCCAAAATAAATGCATTTCTTTTATAGCAACCAGGCTCTATGCTACATGCTATTGTCTTTCTTGCTGCACCAGCGGTGCTCTATAAACCTTGACAGACCCTATTGTCGGAGGCATGTTTGTGTGTGTGTGTGTGTGTGTGTGTGTGCAACACGAAGCTATGCTAGGTGCTAGACCGCTACGAGCGGTTCGCTACCGGTCTTGAAGGTGTTTCTCAGACGTAGAAAATATCTGCTGCAAGTGCGGGCTGGTAGGATTAGAGACGCTTATGCTACAAGCTATTTCCATATGCCAACAACTAAACACTGTGATGCAGGGGTGGGAACTGAAGCGAACGCAGTGCCAACGCGTAAATACACATGCAAACACAGTTCAAAAACTTTATAAGTTCATGCTGAAATGTCCTTGTTACAACTGACATTAATTTTTTATGTAAACATTGTAGAAGAACGGTTAATAATAAAACAGCTAAGTAAATGCTAACTTGGTGACGGAGGCCGAAGCCACCAGAATCTTGTCGATGGCAGAGTTCGCATTTCTGCAGTCACATTAACTCAGGTAATGTGGCTACTGAGCGCATAAACTTTTAATGTTACTAGTATAAATTTATTGCTTATGTTTTAACATAAAAATGTTTGTCCTGGAAGTTATATCATATAAGACAATGCCGGCAAATAAACTGAGAAAAAGAATAAGGCATATACTCGTATGTTAAAGAAAATTATTTGAACCACATTCGGTTTGCTGAAGTCACTAAACTGCTAGCCTCTAGTGTTGACAAACAGTTAAGCGAAGAAATTTAACTGAACGAAATTTAGAGATCAATTAGATACAAATTCTACCAAAAAGGAAATTGGACGTATTGTCGTTGTTGCTCTTCAATCCAGAGACTGCTTTGCAGCTCTCCATCCTGCTCTATCTTGTGCATCCTTCTTCATCTTCCAGTACCTACTGCAACCTACATCCTTCTGAATCAGATCAGTGTATTCATCTAGTGGTCTCCCTCTACGATTTTTACCCTCCACGCTGCCCTCCAATACTAAATTGGTGGTCCCTTGATGCCTCAGAATATATCCTACCAACCGATCCCTTCTTCTAGCCAAGTTGTGCCACAAACTCCTCTTCTCCCCAATTCTATTCAGTACCTCCTCATTAGTTATGTGATCTATCCATCTAATCTTGAGCATTCTTCTGTAGCACCACATAACGAAACCTTCTATTCTCTTCACGTCTAAACTATTTATCGTCCATATTTCACTTCCATACATGTCTACACTCCATACAAATACTTCCAGAAACGACTCCCTGACACTTAAATCTATACTCCATGTTAACAAATTTCTCTTCTTTGAAAAGGCTTTCCTTGTTATTGCCAGGCTACATGTTATATCTTCTCTACTTCGACCATCATCAGCTATTTGCCCCCCCCCCCCCCCCCAAATAGCAAAACTCGTTTACCACCTTAAGTGTCTCATTTCCTAATCTAATTCCCTCAGCATCACCCGATTTATAGTTCGACTACATTTCACTATCCTCATTTTGGTTTTGTTGATGTTCATCTTATATCCGCCTTTCAAGACACTGTCCATTCCGTTCAAGTGATCTTCCAGGTCCTTTGCTGTCTCTGACAAGAGTTACGGTGTCATCGGCAAACATTAAAGATTTTATTTCTTCTCCATGGATTTTAATTCCTACTCCGAATTTTTCTTTTGTTTCCTTTACTGCTTGCTCAATATACAGATTGAATAACATCTGGGATAGGCTACAACACTGTCTCACTCCCTTCCCAAGCACTACTTCCCTTTCATACCCTCCGTCTCTTATAACTGGCATCTCGTTTCTTTACAAATTGCAAATAGCCTTTCGCTCCCTGTTCAAATGGTTCAAATGGTTCTGAGCACTATGGGACTTAACTTCTGAGGTCATCAGTACCTTAGAACTTAGAACTACTTAAACCTAACTAACCTAAGGACATCACACACATCCATGTCCGAGGCAGGAATCGAACCTGCGACCATAGCGGTCGCGCGGCTCCAGACTGTAGAGCCTAGAACCGCTGGGCCACTCCGGCCGGCTCGCTTCCTGTGTTTGACTCATGCCACCTTCAGAATTTGAAAGCAAATATTCCAGTCAGCATTGTCTAAAGCTTTCTCTAAGTCTACAAATGCTAGAAACGTAGGTTTGCCTTTCCTTAATCTGTCTTCTAAGATAAGTCGTAGGATCAGTATTGCCTCACGTGTTTCAACATTTCTACAGAATCCAAACTGATCTTCCCCGAGGTCGGCTTCTACCAGTTTTTCCATTCGTCTGTAAAGAATTTGTGTTGCTATTTTGCAGCCCTGACTTATTAAACTGATAGTTCGGTAATTTTCACATCTGTCAACACCCGTTTTTTTAGGATTGGAATTATTATATTCTTCTTGACGTCTGAGGGTATTTCGCCTGTCTCATACATCTTGCTCACCAGATGGTAGAGTTCCGTCAGGTCTGGCTCTCCCAAGTCGATCAGTAGTTCTAATGGAATGTTGTCTACTCCCGGGTCCTTGTTTCGACTTAGGTCTTTCAGTGCCATGTCAAACTGTTCACGCAGCGTCATATCTCCCATTTCATTTTCATGTACGTCCTCTTACATTTCCATCGTATTTTCCTCAAGTACATCGCCATTGCATAGACCCTCTACATACTCCTTCCACCTTTCTGGTTTCCCTTCTTTGCTTAGAACTGGATTTCCATCTGAGCTGTTGATATTCATGTAAGTGGTTCTCTTTTCGCCAAAGGTCTCTTTAATTTTCCTATAGGCAGTATCTATCTTACCCCTAGTGAGATATGTCTCTAGATCCTTACATTGGTCCTCTAGCCATCCTGCTTAGCCATTTTGCACTTCCTGTCGATCTAGTTTTTGATACGTTTGTATTGCCTTTTGCCTGCTTCATTTACTGCACTTTTATATTTCCTCCTTTCATCAATTAAATTAAATATTTCTTCTGTTACCCAAGCATTTCTAGTAGCCCTCGTCATTTTACCTACTTCATCCTCTTCTTCCTTCACTATTTCATCTCTCAAAGCTACCCATTCTTCTTTGACTGTATTTCTTTCCCCCGTTCTAGTCAGTCGTTCCCTATTGCTCTCCCTGAAATTCTCTAATACCTCTGGCTCTTTCAGTTTATCCAGGTCTGATCTCGTTAAATTCCCACCTTTTCGCATTTTCTTCAGTTTTAATCTACAGTTCATAACCAATAGATTGTGGTCAGGGACCACATCTGCCCCTGGAAATGTCTGACAATTTAAAACCTGGTTCCTAAATCTCTGTCTCACCATTATATAATCTATCTGAAACCTTCCAGTGTCTCCAGGCCTTTCATGATTCTTGAATCAAGTTTTAGCTATAAGTCAGTTATGCACTGTGCAAATTTCCATCAGACGGCTTCCTCTTTCATTCCTTACTCCCATTCCATATTCCCCTATTACTTTTCCTACTATCGAATTCCAGTCACCCATGACTATTAAATTTTCGTCTCCCTTCACTATTTGAATAATTTCTTTTATCTCGTCATATATTTTATCACTCTCTTCCTCATCTGCGGAGCTAGTTGGCATGTAAACGTGTACTACTGTGGTGGGTGTAGGCTTGGATGTATCAACAATCGTATAATAAGACAGGACACTTGTCAATAACTGAATAGATAGAGAAAGAAGCAGTGAGAAGAACAGAAGTGGATGGCGTGGTTTTCTTAAACATAATAGAGTTTACGGAACAATGTTTTTTTATCTCTTTCAAGCAGAGAATTTCCATTTTGCGTCGTCACAGTGTAAAACTGAATGTAATGCAAAAACGATGCAAAACCTGCAGGTTTTTCATCGAATCATGGATAGGGAATTACCAGAAGGGATACGAAAACTAATAAATGGATCAGAAAACAGACTGCTATTAAAATGAAATGAAAGTACGTGGAACCAGTAGCCATGATAGTGTATAGGTTCTCAGCTGGAGTCTAAGACATAAAAGGTCGAGACGACGACCTAATGAAAGGTCGGTAGGTGATGTCATCAGACATACAGCAGCAACATGGACGTGTAAAACTTGAAAGTCGCTAGTCAATTCCGCATTTTCTTTTCTTCCTATTATACACTCAAGGGCCAAAGAAACTGGTACACCTGCCCAATATCTTGTAGGGGCACCGCGAGCACGCAGAGGTGCCGCAACACGATATGGCAAGGACTCGACTGATGTCAGGGAATTGACTCCATGAAACCAGCAGGACTGTCCATAAGCCCGTAAGAGTAGGAGGGGGTGGAGATCTCTTCTGAACAGCACGTTGCAAGGCATCCCAGATATGCTCAATAATGTTATGTCTCGGGAGCTTGGTGGCTAGCTCTATAGCAATTCTGGACGTGTGGGGGGTCGCATTGTCCTGTTGAAACTGCCCACAATTTACAATGGACATAAATGGATGCAGGTGATCAGACAGGAGGTTTACGTGCGTGTCACCTGTCACACTAGTATCTGGATGTATCAGGGGCCCGTTATCACTCCAACTGCACACGTCCCACACCATTACTGAGCCTCCACCAGCTTGAACAGTCCCCAGCTGACATGCAGGGTGCTTGGATTCACGATGTTGTCTCCGTATCTGTACAGGTCCATCCGGTCGATACAATTTGAAATGAGACTCGTCCGACCATCCATTCCAATCATCAACAGTCCAATGTCGATGTTGGTCGGCCCGGGCGAGGCGTAAAGCTTCGAGTCGTGCAGTTATCAAGGGTGCTCTAGTGGACCTCCGGCTCTGAAAGCCCATGTCGATGATATTTCTTTGAATGGTTCGAACTTGTTGATGGCCCAGTATTGAAATCTTCAGCAATTTGCGGAAGGGTTGTACTTCTGTCACGTTGAACGATTTTCTTCAATCGTCGTTGGTCCCGTTCTTGCAGGATCTTTTTCCGACCGCAGCGAGGTGGAGGTTTGATGTTTTACTGGATTTCTGATCTTCACGGTACACTCGTGAAGAAGTCGTAAGGGAAAATCGCCACTTCATCGCTACCTCGGAGATGCTGTGTCCCATCGCTGCTGCGCCGACTATAAGAACACGTTCTAGCTCACTTAAATCTTGATGACCTGCCATTGTAACAGCTGTAACCGATCCAACAACTGCGCCAGACACTTCTCTTATACCGAGCGGTCTGAGGCGCTGCAGTCGTGGACTGTGGGGCTGGTCCCGGCGGAGGTTAGAGTCCTCCCTCTGGCATGGATGTATGTGTTTGTCCTTAGGATAATTTAGGTTAAGTAGTGTGTAAGCTTAGGGACTGATGACCTTGGCAGTTAGGTCCCGTAAGATTTCACACACATTTGAACATTTTGAACTTCTCTTATATAGGCGTTGCCGACCACTCCGTATTCTGCCTGTCTGCATATCTCTGTATTTGAATACACATGCCTATACCAGTTTCTTTGGCGCTTCAGTGTATTTTGCTTTTAGTAGATCGTAATATATCTTTGCAATACTTCGCCTGTTTCTGCTATTCTCAGTTTCGAATAATCGATATCAGCACGTGAGCCACCTCTATGTATGATCGCTGAAGCTATTTCATATCTCTGGGGGTCACTTTTTTTTCGAACAAGTTGCAAGCCACGAGACTGGCCTTATTTTAAATGTCATTTGGGATTGTAATTTTCATTCTAGTTCATGGTGGCCTGTTTGGTGAAGAATTGTTCTAAGTCTCGAATTGGGAGGGGACCGCTTTTGTGTGGTGGTGTGAGCTGCGCATGTTGGGATTCTGTAATGAAGAAAGAACTGATGAGACCGTTTCAATTACTAGCCGTGGTGAAGCTTAGGGAAAATGGTTACCCTATTTCGCATCTCTTGTTCGCTATTACTCCGCAATTAAGGATTCGGGAGCGTGATTGCGAGTGATAAAAAGGTAAACTCTTACTTGATTGAATGGGAGTTGATTACAGCACTGTACATCATATTTTTAATCTATCTCGCAGTAAATTGAAAGCTATCACCATCTCCTAAATTATGAAATAGCTATTACTTTGTTCCAAATCGTGGACTGTACATATGTCGCAAATATTTGTAGTGAATTTGAATTTTGGATCTGTTACTTTGAAGTCCCTTGCGGGATTATAAATCATTTACGATTTATTTAGTAAGAAAATATACGCTTATTAATTTACTTCGTCCGTAGTTATTTCGATCTGGAATGGTCAATATTCTGTGGTATGACAGGGTTGTAGCCGCTCCCCGATGTTATTCAACCTGTATAGTGAGCAAGCAGTAAAGGAAACAAAAGAAAAATTCGGAGTAGGTATTAAAATTCATGGAGAAGAAGTAAAAACATTGAGGTTCGCCGATGACATTGTAATTGTGTCAGAGACAGCAAAGGACTTGGAAGAGCAGTTGAACGGAATGGACAGTGTCTTGAAAGGAGGATATAAGATGAACACCAACAAAAGCAAAACGAGGATAATGGAATGTAGTCAAATTAAATCGGGTGATGCTGAGGGGATTAGATTAGGAAATGAGACACTTAAAGTAGTAAAGGAGTTTTGCTATTTAGGGAGTAAAATCACTGATGATGGTCGAAGTAGAGAGGATATAAAATGTAGACTGGCAATGGCAAGGAAATCGTTTCTGAAGAAGAGAAATTTGTTAACATCGAGTATAGATTTAAGTGTCAGGAAGTCGTTTCTGAAAGTATTTGTATGGAGTGTAGCCATGTATGGAAGTGAAACATGGACGATAACCAGTTTGGACAAGAAGAGAATAGAAGCTTTCGAAATGTGGTGCTACAGAAGAATGCTGAAGATAAGGTGGGCAGATCACGTAACTAATGAGGAGGTATTGAATAGGATTGGGGAGAAGAGAAATTTGTGGCACAACTTGACTAGAAGAAGCGATCGGTTGGTAGGACATGTTTTGAGGCATCGAGGGATCACAAATTTAGCATTGGAGGGCAGCGTGGAGGGTAAAAATCGTAGAGGGAGACCAAGAGATGAATACACTAAGCAGATTCAGAAGGATGTAGGTTGCAGTAGGTACTGGGAGATGAAGAAGCTTGCACAGGATAGAGTAGCATGGAGAGCTGCATCAAACCAGTCTCAGGACTGAAGACCACAACTACAACAATGACAGGAACGATCATTTGAAGGAAAAAACTTGATATGATAATATGCCTTATTAACAATTGTTTCCGAAATAGAGCAGATTTAATATACACTCCTGGAAATGGAAAAAAGAACACATTGACACCGGTGTGTCAGACCCACCATACTTGCTCCGGACACTGCGAGAGGGCTGTACAAGCAATGATAACACGCACGGCACAGCGGACACACCAGGAACCGCGGTGTTGGCCGTCGAATGGCGCTAGCTGCGCAGCATTTGTGCACCGCCGCCGTCACTGTCAGCCAGTTTGCCGTGGCATACGGAGCTCCATCGCAGTCTTTAAGACTGGTAGCATGCCGCGACAGCGTGGACGTGAACCGTATGTGCAGTTGACGGACTTTGAGCGAGGGCGTATAGTGGGCATGCGGGAGGCCGGGTGGACGTACCGCCGAATTGCTCAACACGTGGGGCGTGAGGTCTCCACAGTACATCGATGTTGTCGCCAGTGGTCGGCGGAAGGTGCACGTGCCCGTCGACCTGGGACCGGACCGCAGCGACGCACGGATGCACGCCAAGACCGTAGGATCCTACGCAGTGCCGTAGGGGACCGCACCGCCACTTCCCAGCAAATTAGGGACACTGTTGCTCCTGGGGTATCGGCGAGGACCATTCGCAACCGTCTCCATGAAGCTGGGCTACGGTCCCGCACACCGTTAGGCCGTCTTCCGCTCACGCCCCAACATCGTGCAGCCCGCCTCCAGCGGTGTCGCGACAGGCGTGAATGGAGGGACGAATGGAGACGTGTCGTCTTCAGCGATGAGAGTCGCTTCTGCCTTGGTGCCAATGATGGTCGTATGCGTGTTTGGCGCCGTGCAGGTGAGCGCCACAATCAGGACTGCATACGACCGAGGCACACAGGGCCAACACCCGGCATCATGGTGTGGGGAGCGATCTCCTTCACTGGCCGTACACCACTGGTGATCGTCGAGGGGACACTGAATAGTGCACGGTACATCCAAACCGTCATCGAACCCATCGTTCTACCATTCCTAGACCGGCAAGGGAACTTGCTGTTCCAACAGGACAATGCACGTCCGCATGTATCCCGTGCCACCCAACGTGCTCTAGAAGGTGTAAGTCAACTACCCTGGCCAGCAAGATCTCCGGATCTGTCCCCCATTGAGCATGTTTGGGACTGGATGAAGCGTCGTCTCACGCGGTCTGCACGTCCAGCACGAACGCTGGTACAACTGAGGCGCCAGGTGGAAATGGCATGGCAAGCCGTTCCACAGGACTACATCCAGCATCTCTACGATCGTCTCCATGGGAGAATAACAGCCTGCATTGCTGCGAAAGGTGGATATACACTGTACTAGTGCCGACATTGTGCATGCTCTGTTGCCTGTGTCTATGTGCCTGTGGTTCTGTCAGTGTGATCATGTGATGTATCTGACCCCAGGAATGTGTCAATAAAGTTTCCCCTTCCTGGGACAATGAATTCACGGTGTTCTTATTACAATTTCCAGGAGTGTATTTCGTTATTTATTTTTTGTATTATTCAATACTTGACTGATTTACTGATATACTCATGTACAACAATTAGTAAACTTTGCTACATGGGGTTTACAAAGTATTAGCTGAAAAAGAAGTATTTTAGCACATTCACCTAGTAGCATAGTCGTACACGTCACATTACAGTTGTTGTACAGCTCACCTTAAGTTTTCTAATAGCTGACCGTCAACTTCACTGCATAGATATTTCCGCTCTCTTGGGAGTACACGTTGCGTTGTTATTGGCGGACTCTGCAAGTTCCCCAGTGACAGCAGCAGCGCTCATGATGCGACCAAGCAGTCAACCTCGCGTACTCATCTTTCGTTTGTACACCTCAGACTTCATCCAGTTGATTTTACAACCTCGACCATTCCAGCTATTAGCGTAACCATGGTTGAGATGTTCCATCACACGTCTAGTAAAATAATGAGGGGCTCTGTCATGCTGGAAGTATATTACAGTTCGCACAGCAAAGGGAAGTCCTCAAGAAGCAGAAACCTAGGACTTGTTGCATTTTGGATCACTGTTTTGATGAATTATCACTTATTGTGCAATTTTCAAATATGAGCTATGCAAGTCCATCCTTCAGTTAGGCCGAATTATGAATGTGTGGGTGTATGGGAGGATGGATGTGTGCGTGTGCGTGTGTGTGTGTGTGTGTGTGTGTGTGTGTGTGTGTGTGTGTGTGTGTGTGTGTGTGTGTATGCGTGTAGGTGCTTGTGTCTGATAATTTTTACCAAACTGTACGAGTCAGATAGTGCTTCTACATTGTTTTCTGGTGCATAAGAATTATATTTTCCGCATAGCTTGAAAGTTTCAGGGCTTAAATATCACTGTTTATAGGACTATCACAACACATCTCAGATATAAGAGTCGAGGGCACGAAAGGGAAGCAGTGGTCGAGAAGGGAGTGAGACAGAGTTATGGAATATCCCCGATGTTATTCAATCTGTATATTGAGGAAGCAGTAAAGGAAACAAAAGAAAAATTTAGAGTAGGAATTAAAATCCAGGGAGAAGATATAAAAACTTCGAGGTTTGCCGATGATATTGTAATTCCGTCAGAGGGAGTAAAGACTTGGAAGAGCAGTTGAACGGAACAGATAGTGTTTTGAAAGGAGGATATAAGATGAACATCAACAATAGCAAAACGAGGATAATGGAAGGGACTCGAATTAAATCGGGTGGTGGTGATGGAATTAGATTAGGAGATGAGGCACTTAGAGTAGTAGGTGAGTTTGGATATTTGATGATGGTCGAAGGAGGGAGGATATAAAATGTAAACTGGCAATGGTAAGAAAAGCTTTTCTGAAGAAGAGAAGTTAAGTGCCAGGAAGACCTTTCTGAAAATATTGGTGTGGAGAATAGCCATGTATGAAAGTGAAACTTAGACGATAAAAAGTTTAGACAAGAATATAATAGAAGTTTTTGAGATCTGGTGCTACAGAAAAGTGCTCAAGATTAGATCACGTACCTAATGAGAAGGTACTGAATAGAACTAGGGAGAAGAGAAATTTGTGGTACACCCTGACTATAAGAAGAGATCGGTTGGTAGGACACATTCTGAGGCATCAAGGTATTACCAATTTAGTACTGGACGGAAGTGTGTGGGGCAAAAATCGCAGAAGGAGACCAAGAGCTGAATACACTAAGGAGATTCAGAAGGATGTGGGTTGCAGTAGTTACTCGGAGATGAAGAGGCTTGCACAAGATAGAGTAGCATGGAAAGCAGCATAAAAACAGTCTTAGAACTGAAGACCACAACAAGAGCAACAACACAAAACTTTCAAGCTGAAAGCCGTAATGCAAGTAAGAGTCAAGAGAAGCACATTACTCATAAGTGGAAGTTAAATAGCTGCTAAAGAAGATGATGAAGAAGGAATATGGAGAACTTAAACCTGAAAATACAAGTTCCTCGAAAGGACCTTCTTTTAACACATAATATTTCTGAAATGCACAGATAGAGACGTTTCAGTCGGATTTAGTGCAAATAGTGTCACTACACAGTGTGATTGATCTTAGCAGGTTACTATTTAAAGACGTATCTTATATTCTTACAGGACATGGTATATTATCCCTTCCCTTCTGTGGTTTATAGGTTATTAATTATAATTATTATTATTAAGCGAAGCCCAAGAAAGGGATTATATATATAGGTGGCCAACGAAAAATATTAAAGTATGTTTCTAATGAGCGCCAGGTTCCCTACAAATTATTTCAAATGCTTTCGGCGAAATGTGATATAGGCTAAGTTCACTGACCCAGAATAAATCGTATCTTTGAATCTTTGAAAGTATGCATTTTTTGACCAAATAAAATTAGTGAAGCTTTGCACTTTAGTTAACTGAATAACTTGAAATAATTCTTTCTGCCCCGGCTGTGATGATATGTTACACAAAAAAATTAATTTAAATACGCTGCATAATGGCGGCCAATTGTTGCCAGTCAAAGATCACCGCTGCTCGCTTCTCAGAGACTGAAATAATGCTAAATAACTTCTTGCAATTATTAATTCAGGAAGAATTGTTTTCATTGGTTTCTTAAGCAACACAATACACTCACTTTATGTAAATATATTTCCATTAAGCACAGAATACACTCTTGAATTATTCGCTACGTACGAGAACAAATAGAACAAAAGCTTTCGCTTTACAATAGCAAGCGTTCCTTACTTACAGCAGAAGAAATGATCTGACTCGAAGTGATTTTAGATATCTTTTTTCTCTTATATATCATGACAAAGATAATAATGTTAGTTTCGAGGACGTTATGTACTACCGTCTCATTTAATATAAATAATGTCTTTTTATTACATTGCAATGGGTGCAGCCTTTCTTTGAAGCTAATTTAATACATTTTCATAATTAATTTGTCGTTTATGTCCATATAATATTAACCAGAGTCCTTTTATTATTTACTTCAAATATGTTGGCTTGAATATTTAAAAGGGATACTATAATGGCTTAGTCTAGCGTGAAGAGCTGCATCAAAACAGTCTTGGAGTGCAGACCACAACAACATGTTTCAGGTTATACGACTGCAGAAAATTCAGAATGTATTATAGGAAATGGACTCTAGGATTGGTAACTTCGTTAGAAACTTCATAACATATATATCGACATACAAGGGAATTTACGGAAAGTAAATCACTTTATGCAATTCCTCGATAGCGAAATAAATGACTGATCAAATCTTTCTTCTTCGGTGACGCAAATTCCCAATGACTGGGTCGTAAACTATGGTGTAATGCACCATTTCACTCATTCCAATGGCAACAGAAGTCCCTCTGTCTTAAATACACTCGTAATTTCCTGTGAGACGATGTAGTTACATGGTGGAATTTATCGTATCAAGAAATCTGTTTTTAAGCCAAACTCGATCACGTTTTCATGAAAAATGATAAGATCGGTCCTCCAACCCCTGCACCATCCACCACCGAGCGGACTATTTAACACCATCACGTGCTCTTTCACCTCCAGCAACTTTGGTCTGAAACATATTGTATGCTACTAAAAATATTTTTGCCGTTAGAGTAAAAAATATATCATTTATTACTGGCAAGCAAATATCAGAATCCTTGACGCCAGACGGAACGCCGTAGTACAGGCAAGGCGGTTCCACGCGTTGGAAAGGCGAGCCGACGTCATTCTCATAAGCGATCCAATCAGCAACGGTAAACAAGAAGCTATACAGACTGCTACGTGTAGAAGCTAGGCAAACTGCTTCGTGCGCAGAATTGGTAATTGCCCTCGTGGTAGCACCGCTATTAAATGACGCAGTGCAGTCTCTTGGGGCACGCTTAGGAGCACGCAGCTTGCCAATAACTGGTTGGGGTGCCCACTCGGCCACAGCCGCTCAGCTGCTATGGTGAAAGCTATACGGCCGACAAATCTGCAATGTTATCACAGCTCACGAACAAGGAAACAACTTCCGTGGTAGTGAAATGGTATGTTTTACATGCATCATCCTGCATCTTTTGCACGATTTATAGCAGAGTATGCTTGGGTTTGTAGCTACATTTTCACAAAAACTGTGTGTAAAATTATCCCTACTTGTCTCTAAGGTTACCAGGACCCTAGTGGCCTTGGAAACGCGATTCCCACGTTTCTAAAAGTATTTGTGTCACATAGAATCTCCTTCTTTGCGCATCTAGACCGGTTTTAATCATATCAAAAGGCCATCTTCTGACCTAAATAGAAAAATGGAAGGAAAAAGTCCTTATACAATTTAATGTTGACATATATGACAGTACAGCCTCCTAGTACAGTTTATATATGCAAGCCACCGCGTTGCATAAATAAATTGTATAGCTTGCGATACAGGGTTGGGGAGGAACGACTGTAGATCTGGTACACCGTGAAGGATGTATGTTATATTTAGGCAATTTACCACTCACAGTTAGATGAGATCTGGCTTATCTCCAATATTGACCTCAGGAAATCTTCATCTTATTTTTGTTGTGCCTTTCTTCCGCATCGGCGCAGTGTCGGCTTGATTGTTAACGGATTTCCCATGGTTAATTTACCGGGTGGCGCAATACAGCACAGTAAACGTCTTCGGCCTATTGTTAACCGAAGTAGAATTATCTTGCTTCGAAACGAGCCCCTATGAACAGCGCTGACGTGTCTGGAGAATACTAAACTAACTGCCACCCGTCATATGGACCGACAACCTGGAGTGATGGTCTGGGGTGCCATTTATTTTCCCATCAGGACCTCTTTAGTTGTCATCAGCGACACCGTTACAGCATGGAAGTACGTCGGCGATATTCTACGCACCGTTTCGTTGCCCTTCATGGCGCGCCATCCTAGGCTGACATTTCAGCAAGATAAAGCCCGCAAGCACACAGTGAGAGTTTCTACTGCTCATCGGAAATTGGTGCTTGTCAAACCCTACCCTGGTCAACAAGTTCGGCGAATCTCTCCCCAACTGAGAGATTTTTAGAGCATTATGGGCAAGGATCTCCAACCCTCTCGAGATTTTGACGATGTAACGCACCAGTTGGACAGAATGTGGAACGATGCCCTCAGGAGAACATCCAACAACTCTGTCAATCAATGCCAAGCCTAATAACTGCGTGCATAAGGGCCATAGGTGGACCAACACTTTATTGAATTCTACAGTTTGTGGAATCCTTTCTCTTGAATCAATCATCCAATTTTTCTGAGATTGAAATCATTTGTTTGTCTGTACATGTACACCATGTGATCAAAAGTATCTCAACACCCCCCCCCCCCTCCCCAAAAAAGTACGTTTTTCATATTGGGTGCATTGTGCTCCCACAAACTGCCAGGTACTCCATATCAGCGACCTCAGTAGTCAGACATCGTGAGAGCAGAATCCGGCGCTCCGCAGAACTCACGGTCTTCGAACGTGGTCAGGTGGTTTGGTGTCACTTGTGTCATACGTCTGTACGCGAGATTTCCGCACTCCTATGCATCCCTAGGTCCACTGCTTCCGATGTGACAGTGAAGTGAAACGTGAAGGGACACGTAGAGCACAAAACCATACAGTTCGACCTCGTCTGTAGACTGACAGAGGCCGCCAACAGTTGAAATGGGTCGTAATGTATAATAGGCTGACATCTGTCCAGACCATCACACAGGAATTCCAAACTGCATCAGGATCAACTGCAAGTATTATGGCAGTTAGGCGGGAGGTGAGAAAACTTGGATTTAATGGTCGAGTAGCTGCTCATAAGCCACACATCACGCCGCTAACTGCCAAACGATGCCTCGCATGGTGTAAGAAGCGTAAACATTGGACGATTGAACAGAGGTAAAACTTTGTATAGAGTGACGTATCACGGTACACAATGTGCCGATCCGATGACAGGGTGTGCGTATGGCGAATGCCCGGTGAACGTCATCTTCCAGCGTGTGTAGTGCCGACAGTTAAATTCGGAGGCGGTGGTGTTATGGTGTGGTCGTGTTTTTCATGGAGGGGCTTACCCATTGTTGCCTTGCGTCGCACTCTCACAACACAGGCCTACATTGACGTTTTAAGCACCTTCTTGCTTCCCATTGTTGAAGAGAAATTCGGGAATGGCGATTGCATCTTTCAACACGATCGAGCACCTGTTAATAATGCACGGCCTTTGGCAGAGTGCTTACACGACAATAATATCCCTGTAATGGATTGGCCTGACGTGAATCCTATAGAGCGCCTTTGGGATGTTTCGGAACGTCGATTTCGTGACAGGCCTCACCGACCGACATCGATACCTGCCCTCAGTGCAGCACTCCGTGAAGAATGGGCTGCCATTCCCAAGAAACCTTCCAGCACCTGATTGAACGTATGCCTGCGAGAGTGGAAGCTGTCATCAAGGCTAAGGGTGGGGCAACACCATACTGAGTTCCGGCCACGAACTTGTAAGTTATTTTCAGTCAGGTGTCCGGATACTTTTGATCACATAGTGTGATCACATCTATCGATATCCGTCCAATTTGGTTAATTCCTTCGTGGTGGGTCCCTTTTTGTGTTAGTGTATGTGCCCCAACTGTGCATGTAGTTATTCAGAAAACTTTCGCACACTCTATATATCGTTTCGGCTACTGCTATCAGCAATCCAAAAGTTAGAAAAGAATGTTGAGCTGTGATCTAATAATGGCAGTAGCCGAGACAAAGTTATATGTATGGAAACATGTTATTTGATGTCGACAGTTTACTCTGAAAACACAAAACAGAGCCTACACTATTCACAGACGTTGCTCAGGAAGTCTCTCATTCGGGTTAAGTGATGGCTGTGGCAACATGAAGGGCTTCCAGCCACAGTCAAAATAAAATAAATCTGAAAAATAATGAATACTTACGACTGAATACATTTTCATCTACATCTCTACTCTTCAAGCCATCTTGTGGCGTGTGGCGAACGGTGCTTTGCGTACAATTGTTACTTCCCCACTTTTTTGCGGACCCAATCGCAAATGATGAGCGGGGAGACCGAGTGTTGCTGTTGGTAATCCCCAATCATCGATTCCAAAATAAATACTGCCTCTAAGGAAAGCACATGTTAAAGACAGTTTTCGCTCTGACAGTGAAGAGCACATGTGGAGGCCACGTTAGTAACTGTCGCCCTTACTGATTTTACGACCGATTTCCACTTGTATGACAGATGAAACGCAAGACTTACAAAAAAATGTTCAAATGTGTGTGTAATCTTATGGGACTTAACAGCTAAGGTTATCAGTCCCTAAGCTTACACATTACTTAACCTAAATTACCCTAAGGACAAACACACACACACATACCCGAGGGAGGACTCGAACCTCCGCTGGGACCAGCAAGACTTACATTTATGGCTGACTTGATAATGGACAAGCAGTCCGAAAACGATCATCAATAAATAAATGGTCTTCCTTTGTAGCTTAAGACAATTTACATAAAAGATACTGTAATTTTATTACATCTGTTCAATGAATAGAGAATTAATTAAATAACTTTAAGTTCCGATTTTAATGAAGTTGCGTTCAGCCATTGAAAAACTCAACGCTCGCCTGTGATGGATGTTTGTTATGAGAGTTCGCTTTATTCAGATGTTGCTACACACACATATAATCTTTATTGACCAATTGTTGTTGTCATTCGCTAGTGAATTCAATTATATCTCATAAAATATGCTTTGTCCAGTTTCACTCATAAACCCTTGTCTCCTTGAAGTGCTTATTTATCCTATTTTATTAATTTTATTTGCAAATGTTGTCAGTTGGTAGGCAATTCGGGAAAAAATCTAACGAATTTAAAACCAAGTTGGCCAAAGTGTAATAAATGCTGGGATGTGTAACCACCTCTTAGAAACGTGCTACAGCAAAAGTTTCTACAAGGTAACGCAATTACCTGAGCCTCATCTACTCTAATACGACCGCAGCGTATAATACTAATGTTATTCGCCGAAAGAGAGAGGGGGGCTTAAGTTGTCTTAGAAATATGACAAACAGAGTGATTACACATACCATGTTACTGTTTGAATACTTTAAAAAAAGTGGCAGAAAATTCAAGTTCCCATCACTTTCACTCATGTATATCCAATGTTAAGCCTCCCGTCTCGAATCGTACGCAATAGCAGTTAAACTTTATTGCCTTGAGGTTTCTTTTTATGGAGATGGCAAAATGGTAACTTTTGCGTAAGTACGCACAAATCCCACAAATTTACTTCCTGTCAATGTCGCCGAAATTGATTCTATAATTTAGCTTTTGCAGTTCACATTGTGATCTATCTCTAGTCCGGTGCAGCCGGCAGCTGGAGCACGCACGGCCGGGGCTCTTGTCCGCGTGACACGGTTTTCCGCTCCATTAGCTGTCAGTCCCACTCGCTGACCTCTTTCCTCCACATTTGCCTGCAGAATCGTCCAAGCAAAAATTTCCGTCTTCTGTCGTGTAGTTCATCTTCTGCAATTCCAGGGCAACGAACCATGTAACACCTGAATTTTCTACGTGTAAGTAACGTGTTCTTGCGTAATTTCAAACAGTTAGCTGTTAGATGGAAACATTCAGCATTCCACGATCCTATAACGAATTCTGTACAGAAACAAGTCACAACAACCAACGGAGTTAAAAGGGAGGCTATATTGAGAATGTAGTGAGGAAGGATTAAAGTCTGTCCCCGAGTTACTCGATACATACTATCCTGCTTAGAGGTAGTATTCCAAATAACCCAAATACTTTGGGCATGCACGTCCTCTAACCATTTCCCGTTACAGTGCTTAGATTATCCAAAATCGTTAATATAATTCCAAAAACGTTAGCGTGTTAATCAGGACCTGGGCAACTAATACTTGTGGTGCTATCGTATTATGCTGTAGCTTGTAACGACAAGTCAAATTCTAGGACGGTTCTCTGAAGAAAGTCTCGAGCGACACCCGTCCTCAGTCTTAGCTTGTACTCCGCCTTCAGTTTCTTTCCTAGTGTCATAATTGTGTTTTCATTGACATTACAAGTGTCCGTATCCGTGTTTCACATCCACGTAATGTTGTTCGAAGTGTCATACATCTGTAACATTTAAATGTTTGAGCCACGCACGGCTCGTGTTCATGCCATTTATTGTTTGTCATCTTCTATTACGGTACTGCCGCCTCGTTTTCTTATTCCATTTACTGGCATCACTAACTTCCTGCCTTGCTTGCCCGTGAGCGGCAGCAGCAGCGCGTATCGATAAGTGCAATGTCGTACCATCTCTGGAGCAACCGATAGTATTTTTGGGACATTTTCGCGAGCAACATGTGTGTATTTAAGTCGGCTAAGATTCCAGCCGTCTTCCAGGGGAATTTAACTTAATTTATTCCCTGTTATTTAAGTTCACCAGCGGTATCTTCTGCTTTGTGGCCATTGACGTTCTGGTTACGTGCGCTGGTCGTTGACGTAATTTTCGTCGGTCTATTTTCCTCGTCGTGTCGTTGCTGTCCTGCGCGGCATGTAGTTCGACTTCTGAGCGCCGTTCCGTGTCTGTTACGTAGCAACTTACCTGTTTGAGTTTTAGTTATTTGTTTGATGTGTGGTCTTCAGCCGAATTTTAATATCTCTTAAATTAATGTTCTTGTCTTGCTCTTAAGGCATACGGTTGTGATGTTTTGTATGGGGCCTTCAGCCGAATTTTCTTCAATTGTTTTAAGATTAGGCTTTCTGCCGTTGGATTGAAACACTTCTTATTGATTAATATGCGGCCTCTAGCTAAGGTCCATGAAAATTAAAGTGCTAAGGCCTTCAATCTGTTTAGAATGAAGATTTGGAAAATATTTTTGGGTGACACCTCCAGAAGAACCTTCTATGTCAGTTTCTTACTTAGGACTTGCGTCTTGGATTTTGAGTGTCGCCTTCAGACGATCTAAGGTTACTCAAAGGAGATCTTGCATTCTTGCATTCTTGTGTAATATTGTGTGTGGACAAATATAGTTTGTATGTTGAGTGCAACTGACAGCAATCTCATTTTGGCCCCTTTCCACAACCTAACCCGCTCTGGCCTGCTAGCCCAGGCATTTCAGTGGTGTTTATTTCGTTATTATGCTTTTAAATTGTTTGTTAAATCAAAAGCAAGTGTTCAAGACACTCTCAAACGAAATGTATAATACATAGCTGTGTTAACAATGTACTATTGTACATATTGCATCCAAAAAAATCGTGTTCAGAAAATACTGAAATGTAGCTACGATAGAAATGAACTAGATTATAAACCGAGAAATCATCGACTACACTCTGTTAAACAAAATAACAGATACAGACACCCACACACAAAGCATTCATATCTTTGTCTAGAGCAAATGTTGTTGGAAACAAGATGCAAGGATATTGGTCTGTAGTTTTGAGGATCCGTCCTTCTACCCTTCTTATATACAGGCGTCACCTGCGCTTTTTTCCAGTCGCTCGGGACTTTACGTGGGGCAAGAGATTCGCGATAATTGCAAGCTAAGTAAGGAGCCAATGCAGCAGAGTACTCTCTATAAAACCGAATTGGAATCCCATCTGGACCTGACGATTTATTTATTTTCAACCCATTCAGCTGCTTCACAACCCCAGGGATGTCTATCACTATGTCCTCCATACCGGAATCTGTACGAGACTCAAACGGCGGTACGTTTGTACGATCCTCCTGCGTGAAAGATTTCTCAAATGCTAAATTTAAATTTTTAGTTTTAGTTTTGCTGTCTTTCGTTGCCAGGCCAGACTGATCAGTGAGTGACTGGATGGAAGCCTTCGACCCGATTACCGATTTTACGTAAGACCAGAATTTCTTTGAGTTTTCAGCAAGATCTTTTGCTAAGGTATGACGGTGGTAGTGGTTGAATGCTTCGCGCATCGCTCTTTTTACAGCAGCACGAATCTCTACTAACTTTTGCCTATCCTCATTCTCGCGATCTTTCTTGTACCGCGAGTGCAACTGCCTTTGCTTCCTGAGCATTCTCCGAATTGCGCTGTTAAACCACGGTGGGTCTTTTCCGTCCGTAACCCACTTTTTCGACACATACTTGTCCAATGCGTGATTTACAATGTGTTTAAAATTTACCTATAATTCTTGCACGTTCATCGTACCGGAAGTAAATGAAGTCGATTCATTTACTAAGTGGGATGCTAACAACATCTCTCTATCGGCAAAAGATTCCGAAGACCCTCGTTTGGATATCCAAAAGGACATTGACAAGGCGCAGGTAACCATAAGAAAATGAATAACCCACGAAAGGATAACGATCTACGAGGAATGGAGCGGAATGCCAAGTGTTTGAATGTGGTAGGGAATCTAAAAAATCTGAAAACGGAAATGCTGAGGCTTAATCTAGATGCAGTTGGGGTTAGTGAAGTGAAATGAGAGGAAGACAAGGAGTTGTGGTCAGAAGAGTATGGGGTGATATCAACAGCAGCAGAATGTGTTATAATGGGAGTAGGATTCGTCATGAATAAGAACGTAGGGCAGAGAGTGAGTCACTGTGAACAGTTCAGTGACAGGGTTTTACTTATCAGAATCGACGGCAAACTAACACTGACAACAGTACATGGTAACATCGTAAGCAGAAGATGGATAGACACAGTATATGAAGATGCTGGACAGGTAATTCAGTATAAATCTCATGAGAGACTGAAATGCGGTTGTAGGGGAAGGAACAGAAGAAAGGGTTACGGGAGAAAATGGGTTTGGTAGTAGGAATGGGAGAGAGGAAAGATTAACTGACTCTGAAATAAATTGCGGCTTGTAACAGCTAGTACTCTGTTCAAGAATGACAAGAGGAGGGAGTGTAAAAAATCAGACATTGGAGTGTAAGGCATACACAGCAACAGATGTAGACTCAGATCACAATGCAGTAATGATGAAGACCTGGCTGATGTTTCAGAGAGTACTCAGAATGATTCAAAACACAAAGAAGTGGGTTTCGGAAGTACTAAGGAATGAAGAGATACACTTGTTCTCTGAGGGTATACATACGCGATAATGAGTAGCTCAGTAGGCAGATCAGTTGAAGAGGAATGGACATCTCCATAATGGGCAATCACAGACGGTGGTAAGAAAAGCATGCGTACAAGGAATGTAACTGCCAGGAAACTATGTGTAACTGAAGAAATACTTAGATGATCGACGAAGGAAGGAAGTGCAAAAATGTTAAGGGAAGTTCAGGAATACAGGAACACAAATCACTAGGAACAAAAAAACAGGAAGAGTAGGGAACATAAGGCAAAATGGCTGCATGAAAAATGTGAAGAAATCGAAAAATAAATGATTGTTGAAAGGACTCACTCAGCATACAGAAAAGCCTAAACAACATTTGGTGAAATTAATAGCATGCGCGATAATAGTAAGAATGCAATGCGAACTCCACTGTTCAGTGCAGCGGAGAAAGCGGATAAGTAGGAGTACACTGAAGGCCTCGATCAGGGAAAGACTTGTCTAATTGCATTATGGAAGTTGAAACAACAGTCGCCGGGAAAGAGATGGGGATCCAATATCAGAATCAGAATTAAAAAGAACTGTGGGAGACTTGTAAGCAGCACGATTTTGCCACCAAACATGTATAGCTCCGACGTGTCATATAACATGTTTAGGTTATATGGGATCGCATTTTTTGGTAGGTTTTTCGAATTACGAGGGTAATCGCAAAAGTAAGGTCTCCTATTTTTTTATAAGTACATAGACCTGTTTATTTCTACAATGGTTTACATCAGTTTACAGCTTGAACATTTAGCTATTTTTCCACATATCACCGTTTCTGTCGATGCATTTTTGTAGACGCTGTGGCATCTTTTGTATGCCCATGTCATACCAGCTCGCCGCCATGTTGTTCAGAAAGTTATGAACCTCTTCTTTCACCTCGTCGTCGGAGATGAATCGCTGGGATCACAATTAACGCTAAAAGGTACTGTGAGACTCTGAAAAACTTCATTGTATGAAGTGGGTACACATTCTCCATGACAACGCTCGCCCACACATCGCTCGGCAAACCGTTGCTGCCGGCCGGAGTGGCCAAGCGGTCCTAGGCGCTTCAGTCTGGAACCGCACGACAGCTACGGTCGCAGGTTCGAAGGTCCGAATCCTGCCTCGGGCATGGATGTGTGTGATGTCCTTAGGTTAGTTAGGTTTAAGTAGTTCTAAGTTCTAGGGTACTGATGACCTCAGATGTTAACTCCCATAGTGCTCAGAGCCATTTGAACCATTTGAAACCGTTGCTCTTCTGCAACAGTCTCAGTGGAACATAATCACCCACCCACCCTATAGTCCTGACTTGGCGCCCAGTGACTATCACCTGTTCCCTAGGTTAAAAGAACATTTGGCCGGCGATTCAGCTCCGACGACGAGGTGAAAGAAGTAGTTCATAACTTTCTGAACAGCATGGCGGCGAGCTGGTATGACATGGGCATACAAAAGCTGCCATAGCGTCTACAAAAGTGCATCGACAGAAATGGTGATTATGTCGAAAAATAGGTGAATGTTCAAGCTGTAAAATGATGTAAACCATTGTAGAAATAAACAAGTCTATATACTTATAAAAAAATATGAGACCTTACTTTTGGGATTACCCTTGTATTAATCATTTATTGGTTGATGCTGGGTAGTGTCATTGTACCATTTCTGTAGAGTTGCATGTTTTGACGATAATTTCGCACTGGCTTTAACAGCAGGGATAACGAGGGTCTCTGCAGTCTTAGAAAGCGACATGGGCCGAGGGCTGGGGGGCGGGACAGTTTACATGCCTACGTAACGAATGGAACGATGCGGCCGTTTACTGCCTACGAGCGCTGCGCCGTCGAGAAGCCGATGGAACGGTCTTCTCGTGCCGGACGTGTCGTTGCAAAAGAAGAGTCAGGGCCGAGGCGATGCTGGAAGCTTAAGATCGCAGAGATAGCAGCTTGCAAGCTCCATCACCATCCTTTTTAGTACGGAGGTATGTGTGAGGAAGACCTCCCGTAGACTCGAGTTAATGGTCACCTAAATTTTCACGCCAGAAACCAAGGCGAATACCTGCTACAAGGTAGTGAAACAAATTTTCTTGGGTGAATTTGTAGACAGACTTACAGTTTGTTGCTAACTGAGTTTTAACGGAAGGCATTTGCCTGATCGCTTGATGGCTCGGAGAGTGGGAGTTTCTGTGACTGGCTGCGTGCAGAGTGCACGATAACGGATGATATTTCCTCTAAACAGAGCCCTGCGCGGTCACATTCTATCTCTGACACATCGCTGCATAGTGTTTGGAGCCAGTGCTGGCAAGGCCAGAGTGAACAGTCTCACTATTAGATTCGATAAAGTACTGATTTCACATGTAGGAATGGCATCATTCGTTTCTCTGTCAGCAGAGAAACGAATCTGTGTTTCTTTGTGGAGATTAAGGCAATACCAAACGCTTCTTTACGACTGCTCCTGGGTTATTAGCAAGCAGAGCTCTTGCTTCGTGTTCGATATTGTACTGAAGTAGTTTCGACCCTAGGAGTTTGCGGACGCCATTTGACGTCCTCTGTGTAGTCAGAATTTACATCTGTGGAATGCACTTCGTCTGGATGACGGCCGGGAGCACTACGCAGATCTGTGTTGCAGAATTGCTCAACCCAGCACTGAATTCTGTGATAAACGCAGCACGGTTTGGCAGATAAGGAATCTTTACCAGTAAATATGTTAACTTTTAGAGGGGAAATATATTACGTTCCACCGATTTGAGCACAGACCTCTTTATTGTCAGTGCTAGGCGGGTTGACTGCTTTCGTAACTTCGATGCTAATCAGTATCAACCATTAACTGTTACCATCGAATGACAGGGTTTGCGATTTTGATTGAAGTGATTGATGTTTTCAGATCATATATTTAGATTAATGAATAAGAATTAAATTTTTAGGTAAATACTTGTTCAGTTGTGTACTTCTCTTTGAGTCTTGTTTTTACAATAAATACCTTGCCAGTTCCCTGTTGTTTTACTTTTCATAGTACTAGATTCCAAATACCGATCCTGATTAAGTTAGAGTATCATCTCAGCTTGGGGAAATAATTCATATTTTATTCCGGTTGCAGGCTGTCAATGGCAAGACTAATTCAATTGACTCGTAGACATGACCAGTCTATTGCAAACATAACATTGATAACCATCACACACACACACGCCGTATGCTGCTAACAGATCAAATTGCACTCTGGTGAGGCACTGGAGTCATAAGATCAAATAAATCAGAAGAGATAGATAATATTCCATTAAAATTTCTAAAATAATTGGGGGAAGTGGCAACAAAAGGACTATTCACGTCGCAGTGCAGAATGTATGAGACTGGCGATATACCATTAGACTTTCGGTGAAACAGCATCTGCGAGAATTAGCGCACAATCAGCTTAAAAGCTCACGGCTGGTTGGTTGATATGGGAGAGGGGACCAAACAGCGAGGTCATCGGTCCCACCGGATAAGGGAATGATGGGGAATGGAGTTTCACGTGCCGTTTTAAAGGAACCGTACCGGCATTTGCCTGAAACAACTTAGGGAAATAACGGAAAACCTAAATCAGTATGGCCGGAGACGTATTTGAACTGTCGTCCTCAGAAATGCAAGTCCAGTGTGCTATCCACTGCCCCACCTCGTTTGTTAAACAGCTCATGCATCAAAGTTGCTGACAAAAATAACATACACAAAAAAGAAAAAGGATAATGAGGATTTGCTAAATGACGACAGGTTTAGCTTTAGGAAAAGTAAAGGCACCAAAGAGGCAATTCTGACGTAGCGATTGATAACGGAAGCAAGACTGATGAAAACTGAAGATACGTTCAGAGGATTCGTCAACATGGAAAAAGCTTCAGACAATGGTAAATGGTGCAAGATGTCCGAAATTCTGAGAGGAATACGAGTAAGCTATAGGGAAAGACGGGTAGTGTACAATAAGTACAAGAACTAAACGGAACGATAAAGCAGAAGGCCAGCAATGAAATGCTCGGATTGAAAAGGGTGTAAGACATGGATGCAGTCTTTCACGCCTACTGTTCAATCTGTACATCGAAGAAGCAATAACGGAAATAAAAGATTGTTTCAATCGTGTGATTAAAATTAAGGGTGAAAGGATGTCAATGAGATAATAAGATTCGCTGATGACACTGCTATTTTCACACGGAAACAGCAGTAACTTGGCGTCATATCTCAAAGAGAGAAACGCACACTTGCTGGATATCAGCCTCACAACTTGATCCAAAGCGAAAACTTCGGCCATAATTCTGATGGGAGGTAGTTACGACCCTCTGAAAGTACAGCTTTTAAACTTTCTCGAGCGCCGGTTGTTCGTGTCTTGCAGCCTAATGGGCGAGCTTTGAGTACTCTAGAACAGAGTGGCGACCAGAGCCCTCCTACTCTCGGAATACTGAAAGAGAGAGAACAGATGTTTTGAAATCTTATTCCAGAACACATCTCATTGTGCGAAAGAAATAGTAAGCAATATGAGAATGTAATATGTCTACCTCGAGCACATACAATGAAGAACCAAAGAAACTGGTACATCGGCGCAATATTGTGTTGGGTCCCCACGAGCACGCAGAAATGTCGCAGCACGACTTTGTAACGACTCTACTAATGTCTGAAGTAGTACTGGAGGGAACTGACACCATGTATCCTACGGGGCCGTCCATAAATCCGTAAGAGTACGAGGGGGCTGGAGATCTCTTCTGAACAGCACATTGCAAGGCATCCCAGGTATGCTCAGTCTTCATGTCTGGGGAGTTTGGTGAACGGCGGAAGTGTTTAAACTCAGAAGAGTGTTCCTGGAGCGACTCTGTAGCATTTCTGGACGTGTGTGTTGTCGCATTGTCCTGCTGGAATTGTCCAAGTCCGTCGGAATGCATAATAGACATCTGTCAGATACGTATCTAGACCTATCAGGGATCCCATACCACTCCAACTGTTCGCGCCCCATAGCATTACTGAGCCTCCACCAGCTTGAATAGTCCCCTGCTGACATGCAGGGTCTACGGATTCATGAGGTTGTCTCCATACCCGTACAAGTTCATCCTTTCGATAGAATTTTAAACGAGATTCGCCCGACCAGGCAACATGTTTCCAGTCATCAACAGTCCAATGTCGGACTTGACGGGACCAGGCGAGGCGTAAAACTTTGTGTCGTGCAGTCATCAAGAGTACACGAGCTGGCCTTCGGCTCCGAAAACCCATATCGATGATGTTTCATTGTACGGTTCGCACGCTGGCACTTGTTGATGGCCCAGCATTGAAATCTGCAGAAATTTGCGGAAGGGTTGCACTTCTGTCAAGCTGAACGATTCTCTTCAGTCGTCGTTGATTCAGTTCTTGAAGGATCTTTTTCCGGCCGTAACGATGTCGGAGATTTGATGTTTTACCGCATTCCTGATATTCACGGTACACTTATGAAATTGTCGTACGGGAAAATCCCCACTTCATCGCTACATCAGTGGTGCTGTGCCCCAGCGCTCGTGCGCCAACACCACGTTCAGACTCACTTAAATCTTGATAGCCTGCGATTGTATCAACAGTAACCGATCTAACAACTGCGCCAGACGCTTGTTGTCTTATATAGCCGTTGCCGGCCGCAGCGTCGTATTGTGCCTGTTTCTGTCTTTGAATACGCATATCTTTAGCAGTTTCTTTGGCACCTCAGTATATACGTTCAGTATAATTATTACAATATTTTCGTACTGATAGTCTGCAGCTATATATAGGCTTCAAAATCAAAATGAATAAACTTAATAGACTGAAGAATTGTTATTAAATGAAGATGGAAACTAATAATGTCAGTCATGCTGAGCAGCAGCTCGTCTCCTACAGATACACCGTACTTAACTTTTTAACAGTTCCGACCTTAAATTCCAAAAAAAGAAACAACAGCGAAGTTAGTAATGATACAGTACTATGGTACTTCTTTAAAGCCCCACTCATTCGTATCATTCATTTATATTCCGTTTGTGAATCGAAACATACAAATGTTGAAAACAAACAGATATGCGCCAGCTGTTACAGATTAGAAACCCACACTTTGATACAATGGATAGAGTTGTTACCAATGCCGAAACATTATTTCACAAACCTCTTAACTTTGCTGAGCAGCACTTGGCGCACGGGCATGAGGCGACTGCAGTAGGACGGAGAGAGTGCTAACTACTACGCGCACGTTTTTTAAAAGCAGTGTGTTTTAAAGGCTATAACAGCGCACTATCAGAATTATGACCGAAATTTCAGCGCGGGATCGATTGCTATGGCTGATAGCTTACAAGTGCGCTTTTTTCTCCTTAAAATATGAGGTCGCATTGGTAATGCTTTCTTGTCAGTTAAGCAGTGAAAGTGAAGAAGAATTACAGGAGCTGTTAAACGGAATGAACAGTCTAATGAGGACAGAATGTGTGCTGAATGAAAATCGAAAGAAGACAAAAGTAATGCGAAGTGGCAGAAGTGAGAACATCGAGGAACTTAGCATCAGAATTGGTGATCACAAAGTAGATGAAATTAAGGATTTCTTCGACTTAGGCAGCGAAATAACCCATGGCTGACTGAGCAAGGAGGACACAAACAGTAAACTAATACTGGCAGATAGCGAATTCCTGGCCAAGATAAGTGTAATAGTATCAAACTGTATGGTAGTGAAATATGAGCTGTGGGAAAACCAGGACGGAAGAGAATCGAAGAGTCTGAGATGTGGCGCTACAGGAGAATACTAAAAATTAGGTGGACTGATAAGGTAAGAAATGAGCAGAATCGGCGGGGAACGGAAAGTGTAGAAAACACTGACAAGAAGAAGGGACGGGTAGGACATCTGTTACACGACTTCAGAGAATAACTTGCGTAGCACTTTAGGCAGCTGAAAAGGATAAATTCTGGAGCGAAAGCAAATAATTGAGGACATTCTGTGATATGAAGAGGCTGTCACGTGAGAGGAATGGGAAGCGAGCTGCAGCAAACCAATCAGACGACTGACGTTGCAAATAAATAAATTTTTCTTAGCCTGTCTTTCTGAAACTGTCAGAGCATAGTATTGAATCCAGTCATAAGGTTGGAACACGAATCCTAGGTCGTGTGAAGCAAAATTTAGCAAAAAGGCAAACCTTTTGTCCTGTGTAACAGAAATATGTGTAGTGGGTATTTACGAGGGTCATTCATTAATTAAACTAATAGCTGTTCAACATAAATGGTACATTAAATGAATACAATATTTTGTCTATTTTCCCACGTAATGTCCACCACCTTCTATACACTTGTCCTATCTTCGTAAAACTTTTATTTCCACCACCTTCTATGCACTTGTCCTCTCTTCGTAAAACTTTTATTATCATCTCAACGACGAATCGTTACCTTGATAGCGAAGACAGTTTTGTACTTATTTCTTTATTTCGTAGTTGCCGTTGAACCTGATGTTACGCAAAGCCTCTTTTATCGGACAAAATAAAATCCGAAGTGGTAAGACAGCACTGGTAGGTGGAATTCACCAATACTTTCCAGCGTCAGTTGTGCCGTATGACCTCTGAAGTTATGAAGAAGAAACACGTTTTCCCTCTGCCATCCCGAACATTTCCTCTTCATCATTACCATGACATCGTTTTCAGTCGTGCCTGAGTGGTACAGACAGTTGATAGTGCACTTCTCGAAAAAAATCACAGAAAATTGGATCATGAGGACTCCAAAACATAATTGTGACCTTATCAGCCGATGGTTGCGCTTAGAATTTCCTACGGAAAGGCTACTCATGGTGTTTCCACAGCATGCTTCGACATTTGGATTCCGGCAGAAAATGATGTACGCAAGTTTCTTCGCAGTCTAAAATACTGTCCAAAAATTTATTACCTCCAGTAGTGGAACCATTTTTGAGATCGTTGAAAATGCGAAATGTCTTGTTCTCTGCAGTGAACGATAAGCCCTCTGGGAACCCATCTTATACTAGTACTGCGGTAGTTTCAGTTGGTTCTGAATTACTACATGAGTTGTGTCAACACTCGACAGCTTTTAGCAATTTCTGCAACAGTAAGTCGTCTGTCTTCTTGGATGAATGAATCAATACGAGCTTACTACGTTACCGTCGATACTGCTGCCGGATGCCCGGAGCGGTGTTTCGGTTACACTTTTGCGGCCACTTCAAAACTTTTCCATACAAGCGTAAAAACTCATGTGGTTCACACATACCGCTGACGCGTTGTTTGTTCATCTATGGGAATACTTTTGATCACTGTAAAGTTTCCGAAAGTAAAAATTGAAACTCAGAAGGATGGTTTTGAGAAGTACCTTTTCTCGCGTGGACACGCCATTGTAACTAAGACCCTCGACATCATTTTACGTGGAAGTTAACTGAATAAATGAGGTTGCCAACTAAAACTTACAAAAGTTTCAGTACACTAGATTTAGCATTTAGCTTTTCCTACAGTAGATATGATGTAAGTAGCCTGTTTATATGTTTGTACGTTGGCAGCGCTCTGCATTAATATCACTGAAAGCGCTGTGCGCCCTCTGTGGCTGGTCGGACTCGCAGTTAGAAGTTAATAGTTAGCAGTGTTAGAGGACGGCAGTGTTAACACGACGGTCTGCACATGTGTCCATCAGGCATATGTAATATGGGTTGGCCATGGATTGTAAAATGCGAGTAATGGATATAATGGATATATATAGTTATTGGAACTCGATGTCACGTGATTAAGGCGAAATCTACTAAATACATTGTCTGATCTTCAACATGCCTCTTAGTAGTTAGAGGCTACATTAGTTAGAATCTTTTTATTTAGCTGGCTGTATACTTGTTGTAGTGAAGAAGATTTTTTGTGGGGTAATGACATTTGAAATGTATGTGCTATTGTTAGGATTTCTTCTAGTTCAGGGCCATTATTTTGTGTTAATTAATAGACAGATTGCATTATTGTTGTATATTTTGGGTCATTAATAGATAAAATAAGTCCGAGCTGTATTTGTCAAGCACTATTCTGTAGGTCAGTGTTGAAACGATAAAGACAAGCCGGCCGGGGTGGCCGAGCGGTTCTAGGCACTACAGTCTGGAACCGCGTGACCGCTACGGTCGCAGGTTTGAATCCTGCCTCGGGCATGGAAGTGTGTGATGTCCTTAGGTTGGTTAGGTTTAAGTAGTTCTAAGTTCTAAGTTCTAAGGGACTGATGACCTCAGAAGTTAAGTCCCATAGTGCTCAGAGCCATTTGAACCATTTGATAAAGACAAGCAAAGTGACAAAACGTTCAGTTTTACTCAGCAGTTTAAGAAGGTTAACTTGCTTTCAATTTCACTCAGCATATATAAAGAAGTTTCAGTGTTTACCAATTTAATTACTGAATGATTCTCACATTAAGATATGTATCATGAGAAAACAGAATTACTAATGGATCATGTGAAGCTAACTGGAGCTTCAAATAATACCGAACAGCGTGACACGGACAGTACTGGAAAAATAACATATCCTACACGTAGAGATAAAACATCATCATCATCATCACTTAAGACTGATTATGCCTTTCAGCGTTCAGTCTGGAGCATAGCCCCCCTTATACAGTTCCTCCATGATCCCCTATTCAGTGCTAACATTGGTGCCTCTTCTGATGTTAAACCTATTACTTCAAAATCATTCTTAACCGAATCCAGGTACCTTCTCCTCGGTCTGCCCCGACTCCTCCTACCCTCTACTGCTGAACCCATGAGTCTCTTGGGTAACCTTGCTTCTCCCATGCGTGTAGCATGACCCCACCATCTAAGTCTGTTCGCCCTGACTGCTACATCTATAGAGTTCATTCCCAGTTTTTCTTTGATTTCCTCATTGTGGACACCCTCCTGCCATTGTTCCCATCTACTAGTACCTGCAATAATCCTAGCTACTTTCATATCCGTAACCTCAACCTTGTTGATAAGGTAACCTGAATACACCCAGCTTTCGCTCCCATACAACAAAGTTGGTCGAAAGATTGAACGGTGCACAGATAGTCTTGGTACTGACTTCCTTCTTGCAGAAGAGAGTAGATCGTAGCTGAGCGCTCACTGCATTAGCTTTGCTACACCTCGCTTCCAGTTCTTTCACTATGTTGCCATCCTGTGAGAATATGCATCCTAAGTACTTGAAACCGTCCACCTGTTCTAACTTTGTTCCTCCTATTTGGCACTCAATCCGTTTATATTTCTTTCCCACTGACATTACTTTCGTTTTGGAGATGCTAATCTTCATACCATAGTCCTTACATTTCTGATCTAGCTCTGAAATATTACTTTGCAAACTTTCAATCGAATCTGCCATCACAACTAAGTCATCCGCATATGCAAGACTGCTTATTTTGTGTTCACATATCTTAATCTCACCCAGCCAGTCTATTGTTTTCAACATATGATCCATAAATAATATGAACAACAGTGGAGACAGGTTGCAGCCTTGTCTTACCCCTGAAACTACTCTGAACCATGAACTCAATTTACCGTCAACTCTAACTGCTGCCTGACTATCCATGTAAAGACCTTTAATTGCTTGCAAAAGTTTGCCTCCTATTCCATAATCTTGTAGAACAGACAATAACTTCCTCCTACGAACCCGGTCATATGCCTTTTCTAGATCTATAAAGCGTAGATACAATTCCGTGTTCCACTCATAACACTTCTCCATTATTTGCCGTAAGCTAAAGATCTGGTCCTGACAACCTCTAAGAGGCCTAAACCCACACTGATTTTCATCCAATTGGTCCTCAACTAATACTCGCACTTTCCTTTCAACAATACCTGAGAAGATTTTACCCACAACGCTGATTAAAGAGATACCTCTGTAGTTGTTACAATCTTTTCTGTTTCCATGTTTAAAGATTGGTGTGATTACTGCTTTTGTCCAGTCTGATGGAACCTGTTCCGACTCCCAGGCCATTTCAGTTATCCTGTGTAGCCATTTAAGACCTGACATTCCACTGTATTTGATGAGTTCCGACTTAATTTCATCCACCCCAGCCGCTTTATTGCACTGCAATCTATTGAACATTTTTTCCACTTCCTCAAATGTGATCCTATTTCCATCATCATTCCTATCCCATTCTACCTCGAAATCTGAAACATTACTGATTGTATTTTCACCTATATTGAGCAACTCTTCAAAATATTCCCTCCATCTGCCCAAGGCATCCACAGGATTCACCAGCAGTTTTCCTGACCTGTCCAAAATACTTGTCATTTCCTTCTTACCTCCCTTTCGAAGACTGCTAATTACACTCCAGAATGGTTTTCCAGCAGCTTGACCCATAGTCTCCAACCTGTTTCCTAAGTCTTCCCACGATTTCTTCTTGGATGCTGCAATTATCTGTTTGGCTTTGTTTCTTTCTTCAACATAACTTTCTCTGTCTACCTGGGTTCTGGTATGTAGCCATTTTTGATACGCCTTCTTTTTCCTTTTACAGGCTGCCTTGACTGTGTCATTCCACCAAGCTGTTTGCTTCATCCTACTTTTACACACTACTGTTCCAAGACATTCTTTAGCCACTTCTAGTACTGTGTCCCTGTACCTTGTCCATTCCTTTTCCAATGACTGTAATTGACTACATTCAACTAACTGGTACCTTTCTGAGATCGCTGTTATGTACTTGTGCCTGATTTCCTTATCCTGAAGTTTCTCCACTCTTATCCTCCTACATATGGATCTGACCTCCTGCACTTTCGGCCTCACAATCCCAATTTCACTGCAGATTAAATAATGATCAGTGTCATCAAAGAATCCCCTGAATACACGTGTGTCCCTCACAGCCTTCCTGAATTCCTGATCTGTTATTATATAGTCAATGACAGATCTGGTTCCCCTGCCTTCCCAAGTATACCGGTGAATGTTCTTATGTTTAAAAAAGGAGTTTGTGATTACTAAGCCCATACTGGCACAGAAATCCAAGAGTTGTTTCCCGTTCCTGTTGGCCTCCATATCCTCTCCAAATTTACCCATAACCTTTTCATACCCTTCTGTTCGATTTCCAATCCTGGCGTTAAAATCACCCATGAGCAGAACACTGTCCTTGTCCTTTACTCTAACAACTACATCACCGAGTACCTCATAAAAACTATCCATCTTATCTTGATCTGTCTCTTCACAATGCGAATATACTGACACAATCCTAATTTTCTTGCTAGACACTATCAAATCTATCCACATCAGTCGTTCGTTTACATACCTTATTGCAACTACCCTGGGTTCCATTTCTTTCCTGATGTAAAGCCCTACACCCCATTGTGCTATTCCTGCTTTGACTCCTGACAGGTAGACCTGTAGATAAAACAGAAAAAATTAAATGTTGATAACCCTATGCCAGCGAGGATTTTTCCTCAGTTATAACGTACACACAAAGAGAAACGATCTCAATCGCTTCTTTTACAAGATACTAGGCACTGCCTTTCGTTTCTGATGCCAACGTCCTTTTCAGGGCGACGAACTGGATTTAACTACACCAGCCACATAGGTAAACACCGAAGCATTGTGCTGCTTGTAGCTGTGAAACTGCGTGCAGAAAGCTTAATTGCTACGTCATTCGCGCGAAGGCTGCACAAACAAAACTTAATTTTGCACTGAAAGGTTTTTCCACAGCGTACGATATATAACTGCTGACGACCCGTCTGGAGCCGCTGCGTTGTTGCTGAGCCGGAAGCTGGCGCGGCGTTCCCGACGCACTGGCGGAGTGTTAAAGGCTTCCGCACTGGGCGGCCATTACCACGTAGAGCGCCCCTTCCATCTCGCACGTGCCAGATAGCCGATAGCGTTAATCGAATACCTCTGTCGACCCCTGCACAGAGTAATGGGGCATTGTTTCAGTTTCCAATTTGCTGAGCGCCGGTCACTTTACCAAACGCCTGAGCGGATAACAGTGTATGCGCCATCGCCCTGCCTGTAATCCTCAGCAAGAGGATCTAAGAGACTGACAGATGGGTTCTGGTTGCTGCGTGTTACTGCCATCTGCTTAATCTGAAGGATTAGGACAAGAAAAGAGGACTTAGGGCGTAGTCCATAACTACACCTGCACTCGGAAGAATGGGCTTTAGTGTCATATAGTGCAGATAATCCGTGCACCGTTCTCAGACGTAAAGTGGAATTAAAATACCTGGTTCAGCCTGCTTTTGTGATGGTTATTTTATTTTTACAGTCTATCTTGGATAGAGAGACCAGACACTGAAACAGAGGATGACACGGCAGAACCTCGCACTGCACATTCACCTTTAAACAGTTGTACGAACAACAAATCTAGTGATGACTTCTCTTGGTTTAATGAAGTCTTTAGAGAAGAGGTACGGGAAACATAGGAGAGAAAGGAAGTTAGAAAACAAACAGCTATATTCCTTCAAATAATGCACGACAAAAGCTTCATCTGTGTTCAGACCCAATTTGGAAGAACTAATTGGTTTATGATTTTTACAGGTTTCAGACAAGGAAGTGTGGCTTCACCATTATTATATGGACGAAATTCTGGAAGAGACAAAATAAGCTGATAGAGGAAGAGAGATAAAGTTATTACTATGATGTTATTGTGGTCTGGGGAACAAATAGTAGGTATGTGCAAGAAAAAAAATCGACATATTAAATGAAAAAAAATTGAGAAATGTGGAATGAAATGCTGTATAGAGGAAAGAACATCTATGGTACTAACCACAGAAGACAGAGAAGGCAGTGAACAAATTTATTTCAAAGAATAGGATAATGAAGTCGTGGATAACATTAATTATCTATGAAATTTGATAATGGAGAATGCCGGAATGCAGGCACAAGTTAGCAAAAGGGAGCAACAGAGTAATGCATTTTACAAGTGTGACGGGCTTATAGTCTGGGGAAGGGATGTGGTTGTGAAGTATGAGGAGTCGTTCACAAGACGTACTCTACACCCATATTTGCATATGCATCAGAGACCTTGACAGTGACATGAAGACGGGAAACTAGAATCCAAGCCAGGGAAACAAAATTCCCAAGTAGTATATTCGGGAAAACGAGAAGAGATAGAGTGATAAATGAAGACGTTCGGAATGAAACTGAAGGAGGAAAGCTGAATAAAAGAAACGAGGACAACTGCTTAAAATAGTTTATATATGTGGAATGGAAGGCGACAGAATACCAAAACGAATGATGGACGCCAACTTTGAGGGCAGGAGGGACACCTAGAACAAAATAGGTTGACTCAATAACCACCAATTTAGGAAGAAATAATCTGGATTGAAACAAAGGAGTTGTAGAAGAAATATGGTAAAAAATTGGGGGAAGAGGAGAAGTGGCGTAAATGACTCAGCATGATCTGATGCTAGGTAAACAGGAGACGAAGAAGAAGAAGAAGAAGAAGAGCGACAAAATAATAATACCGAAATGAGTTACCAACGGATATAAAAGCAACTGAAACCTCAAGCGAAGGAAAAGCCACAGGACCCGACGGGATATCAGCTCGATTCTACACAGAGTATGCGAAAGAACTTGCCCTTCTTCTATCAGCAGTGTACTGTAGACCTCTGGAGGAGCAAAGCATTCCTAATCATTGGAAATATTTTTCAAGGGGCCTAGAACAGTCGCACAAAACTATAAGCCCGTATCTATGACATCAATCTGCAGTAGAGATTTGGGACATGTTTGATGCTCACGTATGACGACGTTTTTGGAGACCGAAAATCTCCTCTGAATCAACTTAGATTCCGGATACAACGATATTGTGAAACCCAGGTCGTTCTGTTCGTCCACGAGAGCCAGAAAGCAGTAGACACAGGTGCCCAGGTAGATGCCGTGTTCCTCGAATTCCGCACAGATGCCTAATGAAGTAAATACGAGCATACCGAGTATCAAATCTACCGTGTGATTGGATTGAAGAATTTCTAGCAAGAAGAACACAGTTTCTCATTCTTAACGGAGAGAAGTATTCAGACATAAAAGTAGCTTCAGACGTGCCCAGGGTTGCCAGATCAAACTGACAAAATTACCGAACACTGCTTGGTGAGAGGGCTGGGGATGAACACAATTAAACGCATGGGAAACATTGCAAATTATATTTAATATTACTAGGTAAAGCTATCTAGTACCCGTGGTCTAGGGATAGCGTCTTTGATTCATAATCAAAACAACTCTGCTCCTGCGTTAGAAACACACCATTGTTTAAATTTTGATTAATAATCAGGTTGGCGGACGAAGATTTCTGGCATAAGACGTCACCATCATTCTGCCAACGGCCTTGTCACAGAGGGCGGATGAGAGGACAGAGGTTTTGCCCTTGGGGCGGGAAACTGCCCCGAAAGGTGGAAGAATCAGCAATGATCAACGGTATGAGGATGCAGAAGGCAATGGAAACCATTGCATTAAAGACAAATAACATGTATCCACAGGACATGTGGCCTGTAACTGAAAAAGTATAATGATGATCTCTCCATTGGCAAAAGTTTCCGGAATCGTCCCCAACTCGAATCTCCGGGAGGGGACTGAGAGGGGGCAAGTGATTATGAGAAAGGATAACGTTCTACGAGTCGGGACGTGGAATGTCAGCATCTTGAGTGTAATAGGAAAGCTAGAAAATCTGAAAATAGAAATGCAAACGCTCAATCTAGACATAGTAGGGGTCTGTGAAGTGAAATGGAAAAAAGACATGGATTTCTGGTCACATGAGTATGGGGTGTATCAACAGCAGCAGAAAATGCTGTAACAGGAGTAGGATTCGTTATGAATTGGAAGGTAAGGCAGAGAGTGTGTTACTGAGAACAGTTCAGTGATAGGGTTATTCTTATCAGAATCGACAACAAACCAACACCGACAACAATAGGTCAGGTGTACATGCCGACGTCGGAAGCAGAAGATGGAGGGATAGAGAAAGTATATGAGGATATTGAGAGGGTAGTACAATACGCAAGGGTAGATGTAAAGGTAATGGTCATGGGGAACTGGAATGCAGTTGTAGGGGAAGGAGTAGAAGGGAAGGTTACAGGAGAATATGGACTTGGGACAAGGAATGAGAGAGGAGAAAGACTGATTTAGTTCTGTAATAAATTTCAGCTAGTAATAGCTGTTCAAGAATCACGAGAGGAGGAGGTATACTTCGAAAACGCCTGGTGATACAGGAAGATTTCAGTTAGATTCCATCATGGTCGGACACAGAGTCCGAAATCAGATACTGGATTGTAAGGCGTATCCCGGAGCACATCTAGACTCAGACACAATGTAGTAGTGATGAAGAGTAGGCTGAAGTTTAACAGATTAGTCAGGAAGAATCAATACGCAAAGAAGTGGAATACGGAACTACTGAGGAATGAGGAGAGACACTTCAAGTTCTTTTAGGTTGTAGAGACAGCAATAAAGAATAGTCCAGTAGGCAGTTGAGTTGAAGAGGAATGGACATCTCTAAAAACGACAGTCGCAGAAACTGGAAAGAAACACATAGGTACAAAGAAGGTAAAAATGCAGAAACCATGCGTAACAGAAGAAATACTTCAGCTTATCGATGAAAGAAGGAAGTACAAAAATGTTCAGGGAAATTCAGGAATATGGAAATAGAAGTCGCTGAGGAATGAAATAAATAGGAAGTGCACGGAAGCTAAGACGAAATGGCTGCATGAAAAATATGAAGAAATCGAAAAGAAATGACAGTCTGAAGGACTGATTCGGCATATAGGAAAGTCAAACTAACCTTCGGTGAAATTATAAGCTAGGGTGGGAACATTAAGAGTGGAACCGGAAGTCCATTGTTAAATGCAGAGGAGAGAGAGGATATGTGGAAAGAACACACTGAAAGCCTCTAAGAAGGGGAAGATTTCTCTGATGTGATAGAAGAAGAAACAGGAGCTGATTTAGAAGAGCTAGGGGATCCTGTGTTATGAGGAATTAAAAGAGATTTGCAGGACTTAAGATAAAATAAGACAGAGGGGATCGATAATATTCCATCAGAATTTCTAAAATCATTAAGGGAAGTGTCAACAAAACGACTATTCAAGTTGGTGTGCAGAATGTATGTGTCTGACAATATACCATCTGACTTTCGGAAAAACATTATCCACACAATTACGAAGACTGCAAGAGCTGACACGTGCGACAATTATCACACAATCAGATTAACAGCTCATGCATCCAAGTTGCTGACATCAATAATATACAGAAGAATGGAAAAGAAAATTGAGGATGTGTTACATGACGGTCAGTATTGCTTTGAGACAGGCACCAGAGAGGATTTCTGACGTTGCGATTGATAATGAAAGCAAGACTGAAGGGAAACCATTACACGTTCATAGGATTTGTCGACCTAGAAAAAGCGTTTGACGGTGTAATATACTGCAAGATGTTCGAAATTCTGAGAAAAATAGGGGTAAGCTATAGGGAGAGACGGGTAATATACAATGTGTACATGAAACAACAGGGAATAATGAGAGTCCACGACCAAGAAAGAAATACTCGGATTAAAAAGGGTGTAAGAGAGGGAAGTAGTCTTTCGCACCTACTGTGCAACCTGTACGTCGAAGAAGCAATGATGGAAATAAAAGAAAGGTTCAGGAATGGAATTAAAATTCAAGGGGAAAGGGTGTCAATGATATGATTCGCTGATGACATTGCTACTCTGAATGAAAGTGAAGAAAAATTACATGATATGCTGAATGGAATAAGCAGTCTAATGAGTACAGAATACGGATTGAGAATAAATCGAGGAAAGACGAAAGTAATGAGGAGTAGCAGAAATGAGAACAGCGAGAAATTTAATGTCAGGATTGACGGTCACGAAGTAGATGAAGTTAAGAAATTCTACAACCTACGCAGCAAAACAAACAATGACGGACGGGGCATGGAGGACACCAAAAGCAGACTAGCAATGGCAAGAAGGGCATTCCTGGCCAAGAGAAGTCTACTAGTATCAAACGTAGGCTTTAATTTGAGGAAGAAATTTCTGAGAATATACGTCTGGAGTACAACATTGTATGGAAGTGAAGCATGGAGTGTGGGAAACCCGGAACAGAAGGAAAGCAAAGCATTTAAGATGTGGTGCTACAGACGAATGTTGAAAATTACGTGGACTGATAAGGTAATGAATGAGGAATGAAGGCTTTCACGACCGGGTGACGTGGCTGTTGATATACTTTCCGGGATGTGAGGTCGTGGTCTAAGAACTTTTCTGCTCCTTACGTTTCGTCCAGGACTGCGCTGGACTTCCTCAGAGGCGCTGCTCCGCTGAGTCTTGCCGACTGACTGGTCGGGTGTTTTTTTTTTTTCTTTATTGTGGTTTTTATCACCTTACACAAGGCGGGCTGTCAGCAGCTGAATACGCCGCTCTTCAGCCTTGAGGTTTACAATAAGTAATACATAGAGGGGGCACAGAGAATACAATCAAAACAACGGGCAAAACAATCTAGACACTAAAAAACAAAAAACATGGAGCCGTTCACGCTGGACGAGAAAACATCACTAACACTAGTTGACACGGCGGACATAACAGGGATGATGGCGACGGTACACGTGAATAGTGGCGGCGTGACGGCGAACAAACACTAAACACAAACGAAGGCACACACACGAGACACTGATGGCGATTTGGTCGGGTGTCTGAGAGCGACTTACATATTGTGAGAAAGGGGGGCGTGGTTCAGGTGACACGTGATGAGCAGTGATAATCCATAGCAAAGATAAGGTTGACTATCGATTACCACCTTGTCAAAGATAAAAATTGTTAGCAATTTTGTAGAGCCACTGTCCATATATCACTAAGTTTATAGCCTCCTCTTTCCTATTAAAATTATCGTGATGTTTATAAATTTCAATAGCTTCTCTATATAGCCGTGGATAGTAATTTAACGTTGTAGATATAACTTCGGTATCCGAAAACTCCACTTGGTGGTTGCCTGGTTGAAGAGCATGTTCCGCTACAGCTGATTTTTCTATTTTTCCAAGTCGACAAAGACTTTTATGCTCTTTCAGTCGCGTGTTTACGCTTCTTTTGGTAGTACCAATGTAAACTTTACCACAGGTACATGGAATTTTATACACACCACATGTCGACAGGCGAGGGCGTTTATGCTTCACAGATCGTAGTACTTGACTTATTTTCTTTGTTGATTTAAAGACAGGTTTTATGTCATGTTTTCGTAAAATCTTACCGATCCGATCTGTTACTTTTTTAATAAAAGGGAGAACTACTGTATTTTTCTGTCGTTTGGTACAGTAGTTCTCCCTTTTATTAAAAAGGTAACAGATCGGATCGGTAAGATTTTACGAAAACATGACATAAAACCTTTCTTTAAACCAACAAAGAAAATAAGTCAAGTACTACGATCTGTGAAGGATAAACGCCCTCCCGTGTCGACATGTGGTGTGTATAAAATTCCATGTACCTGTGGTAAAGCTTATATTGGTACTACCAAAAGAAGCGTAAACACGCGACTGAAAGATCATAAAAGTCTTTGTCGACTTGGAAAAATAGAAAAATCAGCTGTCGCGGAACATGCTCTTCAACCAGGCAACCACCAAGTGGAGTTTTCGGATACCGAAGTTTTATCTACAACGTTAAATTACTATCCACGGCTATATAGAGAAGCTATTGAAATTTATAAACATCACGATAATTTTAATAGGAAAGAGGAGGCTATGAAACTTAGCGATATATGGACAGTGGCTCTACAAAATTGCTAACAATTTTTATCTTTGACAAGTTGGTAATCGATAGTCAACCTTATCTTTGCTATGGATTATCACTGCTCATCACGTGTCACCTGAACCACGCCCCCCTTTCTCACAATATATAAGTCGCTCTCAGACACCCGACCAGTCAGTCGGCAAGACTCGGCGGAGCAGCGCCTCTGAGGAAGTCCAGCGCAGTCCTGGACGAAACGTAAGGAGCAGAAAAGTTCTTGGACCACGACCTCACATCCCGGAAAGTATATCAACAGCAATGAATGAGGAGTTTCTGCGCAGAAATGGTGAGGAAAGGAATATGTGGAAAACACTGACAAGGAGAAGGGACAGGATGTTAAGACATCTGTTAGGACATCAGGGACTGATTTCCGTGTTACTAGAGGGAGCTGTAGAGGGCAAAAGCTGAAGAGGAAAGCAGAGAATGGAACCCGACCAGCAGATAATTGAGGACGTAGGTTGCAGGTGGTACTCTTAGGTGAAGAGGTTTTGCACAGGAGAGAAACTAAGGATGGGCCACTTCAAACCAGTCAGAAGACAGATGACTGAAAAAGAAAAGGTAGAGCATTACACAGGTTTTCGTTAACTTTTCTCTTTTGGTAAAAGTCGTTGCATGTTGTAAACTTCCAATTACAATGAATGCATAATATTCTGCTTTATCATATCGACACTCAATTTGTTTCTAGCGTCACACCATAAATGATTCAAGTGACTGAAGACTGTTTGCACGTAGGAATTGTTGCATGGAACCGCGATTATACTTTAGATAATATTTTAGTATACAGATCTCTTCGTATAAACTATTTTTATAAATGTCTTCTTCAGTACCTACCACCTTTGAAACGTGTACATATTTTGCATATGTATGAGCTACTTTTCCTTATCTATGTAATTGAAAAATTTTATCTTAACATTCCTTCGTTAGCTTTTGCTGCGAACAAGCAATCTTTCCTAAGTGATTCAATAGCCTCGTCTAATGTGACCATAATATTATACAATACTACAGAATTTATGTATTCGGATTCCAGAAGTTTTATACGTTTGTGAAATAAACTTAATAAAATATGTACAAAGTAAATGTAGTACTCCGGCAATCCCCTTTGCCGGCCGGTGTGGCCGTGCGGTTCTAGGCGCTTCAGTCTGGAACCGCGTGACCGCTACGGTCGCAGGTTCGAATCCTGCCTCGGGCATGGATGGGTGTGACGTCCTTAGGTTAGTTAGGTTTAATTAGTTCTAAGTTCTAGGCGACTGATGACCTCAGGAGTTAAGTCGCATAGTGCTCAGAACCATTTGAACCATTTGAACCAATCCCCTTTCTTCATTAGCGGCAAAAGACTGTAGGGTAGAAAATTATTACGAAATAACATTCGATGAAGTAAGGCACGCAACCGTGTAGCACGCTGGGTTCAGGATGGCTGCGTTTCTTCTTCGCTCTGATTCACAGCATAGCTGACTCTGCCAGCCGTGAGAACGGTCTCAAGTAACATTCAGTCGGTACGCAAATTCATGCCCCCTACGAATCTAAATAAACCATAGTAATTATCATCTGATTTTTTCAAACTTGTTACGCAATCTTTTGTCATTAAGGAAGGGATCCTGTCAAAATTTCAGAATTTTATCTATTATAGTTACGGAGATTGAGTAAATTACTTGTATATCCTAAAACCGACACTTACGTTTCAAAACTCAGTTAGGAACAATAACCAAATGTCTTTTATTATCATCTGAAGTCATAACAAAGCTCACAGTATATAAAATCACTTAATTGGAATTTTCTTTTCAAAACTTTAATCACTCTTCATTATGTAGTATAAAAATCATTCAGAATTATTATTTGGTTATTATTTTTTGTGTGAAATACGTGGGAATGAATGAGAGAGTTTATGCGGGACATACGTTAAAGCTTAATGTCATTTTATGTAAAACCTTATAAAACTGAACGGTGGGAAAATTGTGTTTGCAACCACGATGCTGATGACTTATGTCGATGTGTGCTTGCTTTTGCAGGAGAGCAGCCAGAATAAAAGTCCGAAGCGGAAAAAGTTTTTATATTAATTTAAAGAATATTTTGCCTTTCGTTCTACTTTATTAAACAATATATTTTAAATTGAAATTGTAATGACATAAATGACAATCTGATTAGTGGTTGGCTAAGGCAAGTTTTGCCGCGAGAATGATCTGGAAGGATTATTCTGATTGGTCATTCAGATCAATAGCCAGTCAGAATTAAGCAGTTCCCGTGTGCAGATACAGTAGTTAGATAATCAGAGAGGAGCATCGAGGGAGCCGCTCGCTAACCTGCTTCCGAGTAACACTATGCTAGATGTCTCCGCGAAAATAGTACATTAAATGAAGAGCTAGTGAGATCATGTAAAATAGAACGTGTCGTGACTAAAGCGTTTTAAGTTACGAACATTTTGAGGAAGTGTGATGTTTCGGAATTAACTAGTTGAAGCTTTATAAGCGTGAGATCTTTTGGTCATAGAGAAATTCCGCGTGGCATATTCCGTGTCCTTGATGGAATACTTTGGCGAGCGCTTCTGACCTAGAAGACCACTGAAACGAACGAATGTTCAACTCGCTAATAGTGGTGGGTCAGTGACTGTTAGGTCGCAAATTTAACAGGGTCGGACTTGCAGGAATTCTGGCTGTTTTTAGGTCTGAAATATGTTGAATAGACAGTGAACTTTGAATGATAGAGTATTGCCATAGTAAATACGGACTTGATAGCCATTTCATGTGCTTCCTTATGAATACAAAGACGTTAACAGAATTTTCGAATGCTTGCTACAATTAAACTGCATTCTCCTACAGCCCGAAATTTGTGAAAATGAACTTACAGGAACTGATTTGCAGCTTGAGTTGCGCGGCCTCTGTGTGGTAGGAATTAGGTAGTGGTGTTATGAACGGTGCTTTACACTGCCTAGCGTGTATCTGCTAATGCAGAGTGAAGGGCCGTCAGAAGGAAGAAATATAGAGGTAGGTGAACTGTTCAATGAAAATGACTGAGAGAGAGTAAGGAGACGAAAGAACGACAGAACGACCACGCCCCACTGGAAGACCAAATAAGCTTATTGCACTCATTCTTGCCCTCTTGGTGGAAGTACATTTTGGTCGCTTTTCCAGACAAGTAAAAGCCTTTCCACAGCTGGCAGCGAGGTTGGCCACCCTTATAAGGAGAGACACTGCAGGATATTCATTATCAAAAGAAAAGCATTCACTGCTCACCTGACAGAACATCACCAAAAATCTCAAGCACAATACTTTCAGTATGAAAATATAGTAATAAACTTCACAGTTTTGCTGCATTATGCAACGCATAGTATTGCAGTTAGCTTTAACGATATTTGGACTCAGACTTTGTAACTTCTTAAACACTGGTCAGGTTCGAACATAATTGAACGAATAATTTTCAGGACTATACAGGGCGTTCCAGAAATGTACAGACAAATTTCGATGAGGTATAGGGGTTGTCCTGAGTAACAAGTCGAGCATATGAATTCGTGACGGGAAGCGTCATCCAACAAAGCAACAGAGCATCGCATTCATAGGAGACGAAGCCTTTCTACGTGGCAGCAGCCAGCTCCATCTCCTCCACCGTCGATCGTGGCAGTCAGTCGTAATCACTGAATAACAAACAGCACTGCGAAACGCACCGCCTACGGTCCGTCAGCGTACAAACTCGCGTTAGCTGCCGAAGGGGTGTCCAGTGGCAGGCGCCAGCGCTTATAACTTCGACGCTCTATAGCCTCGTTGTATGGCGTGTCCGGACACGGGTTTCTACCCGTGATTCGTTCCTCAAGACACACTCTACAACCCTTCGAAGTTTTTAGCAACGTTTCTGGGACTCCCTGTATGCAACAACATCTGAAAGTTCCAAATAAAGTTTTTCTAGTGCTTTGACAATCGTACTCATAGTAAACTGGTGTTTCAGCTGGTTCTTCGTAAAAATCTAATATGTAATATACTATTCCATCTTTGTCATCAAAGATATTACTATAAATGGAAAAGATTTCTATTGGCTTTATTGAAGGTGTAAATAGATAATGAAAATGAACTGTTTTGATATTTTTCTTTTTTTTCGTTTCTACTGCTTCTATAGAATATCACACCAAAACAGTACTTATGACAGCCTCCATTGCTCTAACTGCAAATTTGAAGCCAACTCAAACATTATAGAGTACAGAAACTAATTTATTGCCACAGTCAGAGGAATTGTATCTGTAGCCACGCTTTACTGCATGACTGGTTTTAGTGAGTTCAACAGCTGCTATTTTTTTTAATATCTGGAAGCAGAAACAAGAAATTTACTGATGCAGATTGAAACAAATTTCTGATCGAAAAAGGTGTTTCTGGCCGTTTTGGTGTTGAAGAAGGACGTCCTGCAAATCATTCTTTACATTAAAAGAGCGTGAAAAAACAGACGATCTGGCCTGGTGTATTTCGTCTGCTTGACTAATCCAACTGGAAAGTCTTTCATCTTGTAGCCACCTCTTTTTTAAACACATAAGAACCATGACGACGTTTTGTGTTCTGGCGGAGAATCCATATCTTATAGTGGGTACATAATATCCTTTCCAGTGGTTCTCTGACAACCAAAATAATAACACGTAACAACAAAAGGTCTTAAAGAAGGTACCTGTATCTAAAGAATTTTTTTGCCATAAATCAAGGCATACGTACGATTAAAATTATCCTGTGGTACACTAATATTAACTTACCATATCAGTAGAAATCTTTCTTTCTGTTATGTTTTATTAGTTCTCAAATTGGTTAGTTACGATAAGTAACACTGCAACCAATAATGCCAAAACGGAACTGCATTCAGCTCTAGGGTTCAACTGATTGATCGGTGCGTGGCGTAAGATGTTGATCGGTGCGTGGCGTAAGATGTAGGGCGCCGGGCGGCGACAGCCGAATGCAGAGAACAAAGAGACGAACAACGATCAGTCGAGGTCCCGGATGCAGCAGTTGCCGGCTGGCAACTTTGTATCACGTGTTAATGACTTGATTTTGCGAATCAATCAATAAATTAGCGATATGAATGGAATTCTAAAATTATAGAACGACTCGTATTTCGGTACTGAACGGGGAACACGGGCTGAAATACTGAACAGTTCGGTAGATAACCGAATACCTGACAACGCAGAGCGCACCCCGACGGAGTGTTATAAGATCATTACCTTTCGCACTATACGTAAAAACGACTTAGTCAGTAACGTCGAAAATCCATGAGGCTTTTCGCGGATGATGTCTTACAAAGGGAAGTCGCCACACTAGAAAATTGTAGGGAAATGCAGGAAGACGAGCGGAAGATCGACGCTTGGCGCAAAGAGTGGCAATTGACCCTCAGCATAAACAAATGTAGCTTATACGTAGACAGAAAGACCCATTATTACATGATTACACGATTGCAGAGTAACCACTGGAAACAGTTACTTTCAAAAGAGATCTGGGAGTATGTGTATGGAGCGATTTAAAATAGAATTACCACATAAAATTAATCTTGGGTAATCAGGTGTCAGACTGAAACTCATTGGGAAAATCCATAGGTGACGTAGTCCATCAACAAAGGAGGTAGTTCGAAAAACGCTCGTTTGACCAGTACTTCAATATTGGTTGGCGGTGTGGCAGCCGTACCAGAGAGGATTGATAGAGGAAATAGAGAAGATCCTAAGAAGAACAGCACGTTTAGTTACAGTTTCATTCACGGAGATACTTAGGCTCCAGTCGCAGACGCTGCAAGAGGGGCGTCCTGCATCATGGCGCGGCTTACTGTCACAGTTGCGAGGGCTGCGTCCGCCCCCGTCAGTTGAGTGATCAGCGCGGCGGAATGCCACGCCAAGGGGCCCGGGCTCCATTCCTGGCTGGGGCAGGAGATTTTTCTCCTCGTCATTATTTCATCCCCATCTCCGACGCGCAAGTCGACCGATGTGCGTCGAATGCAGTATGTACATGCCTTCGACGGCCGAACTTCCTCGAATGGGTGACTCCCGGCCCACAGTGCCGTAAGCTCATTTCCATTTCCGAGGGCTGCCCCCGTAGAACAGTCAACGCTTGTACTTCTCCCTCCTTCGTGTATCTCGCGAAAAGACCGTGAAGACAGTATTAGAAAGATTCGATTCCACATGGAGGCTTACCAGCAATCGTTCTTCCCGGGAATCATTCGTGACAGGAAAGGAAAAAAATGGAAATTGACACTCGTACACAAGGTACTCTCCGCCGAACACCTTAAGGTGGCAGGCAGAGTATATATGTTGACGTGGGTTGTACACCTACGGTACCGGCCAAAAAAAAAAAAAAAAAAAAAAAAAAAAAACAAGCACAGAAAATCATTACAGCAGCGGTTGTAATTTTCCACAGAAAAGCGTTTGTTTGCTCTAATTAAGACAGTCTAGGTCAGTGGTCGCAATTTTTTCTGCTTAAGAGCCGATACTGACATTATAGAACGGCACCTCGGACTTCACATTTACTGATCTTATTAGTAATTGCTAACTACACTCCTGGAAATGGAAAAAAGAACACATTGACACCGGTGTGTCAGACCCACCATACTTGCTCCGGACACTGCGAGAGGGCTGTACAAGCAATGATCACACGCACGGCACAGCGGACACACCAGGAACCGCGGTGTTGGCCGTCGAATGGCGCTAGCTGCGCAGCATTTGTGCACCGCCGCCGTCAGTGTCAGCCAGTTTGCCGTGGCATACGGAGCTCCATCGCAGTCCTTAACACTGGTAGCATGCCGCGACAGCGTGGACGTGAACCGTATGTGCAGTTGACGGACTTTGAGCGAGGGCGTATAGTGGGCATGCGGGAGGCCGGGTGGACGTACCGCCGAATTGCTCAACACGTGGGGCGTGAGGTCTCCACAGTACATCGATGTTGTCGCCAGTGGTCGGCGGAAGGTGCACGTGCCCGTCGACCTGGGACCGGACCGCAGCGACGCACGGATGCACGCCAAGACCGTAGGATCCTACGCAGTGCCGTAGGGGACCGTACCGCCACTTCCCAGCAAATTAGGGACACTGTTGCTCCTGGGGTATCGGCGAGGACCATTCGCAACCGTCTCCATGAAGCTGGGCTACGGTCCCGCACACCGTTAGGCCGTCTTCCGCTCACGCCCCAACATCGTGCAGCCCGCCTCCAGTGGTGTCGCGACAGGCGTGAATGGAGGGACGAATGGAGACGTGTCGTCTTCAGCGATGAGAGTCGCTTCTGCCTTGGTGCCAATGATGGTCGTATGCGTGTTTGGCGCCGTGCAGGTGAGCGCCACAATCAGGACTGCATACGACCGAGGCACACAGGGCCAACACCCGGCATCATGGTGTGGGGAGCGATCTCCTACACTGGCCGTACACCACTGGTGATCGTCGAGGGGACACTGAATAATGCACGGTACATCCAAACCGTCATCGAACCCATCGTTCTACCATTCCTAGACCGGCAAGGGAACTTGCTGTTCCAACAGGACAATGCACGTCCGCATGTATCCCGTGCCACCCAACGTGCTCTAGAAGGTGTAAGTCAACTACCCTGGCCAGCAAGATCTCCGGATCTGTCCCCCATTGAGCATGTTTGGGACTGGATGAAGCGTCGTCTTACGCGGTCTGCACGTCCAGCACGAACGCTGGTCCAACTGAGGCGCCAGGTGGAAATGGCATGGCAAGCCGTTCCACAGGACTACATCCAGCATCTCTACGATCGTCTCCATGGGAGAATAGCAGCCTGCATTGCTGCGAAAGGTGGATATACACTGTACTAGTGCCGACATTGTGCATGCTCTGTTGCCTGTGTCTATGTGCCTGTGGTTCTGTCAGTGTGATCATGTGATGTATCTGACCCCAGGAATGTGTCAATAAAGTTTCCCCTTCCTGGGACAATGAATTCACGGTGTTCTTATTTCAATTTCCAGGAGTGTAATATACACTCATGCTCATAAGGATAATGCTGATACATGGCGAAACAACGCTCTGGTGGGCAGTTTGCGGGTTTAAATCACCTCGGGATATAACCATGAGGTGCATTTGACCTGCGGTCGTCGCACGGTGGCGCTGGCAGCAGTCCACATACACAGAGGCGAGTTGGTGCATCTCAGAGTACGGTGTAGCGAGTAAGTGTGCAGACGTTTTCAGACGTGCTAATGGTGACTGTGTGTTGATGACGTTAGGAGGGGTAGAATACTAGGGCGACTGGAGGCTGGCCAAACACTGCAGGTCGTAGCACGGGCCGTCCGTGCGCCACAAAGTGTGGTCTCAAGATCATGGCAACGATTCCGGCAGACAGGAAACGTGTCCAGGAGCTACAGTACGGGACGGCCACAGTGTACAACACCACAAGAAGATCGATATATCATCATCAGTGCCCGCATACGGCCACGGACTACTGCAGGCATCATAACTCGGGACCTTACCGCAGCCACTGGAACAGTTGTCTCCAGACACACAGTCTACAGACGACTGAACAGACATGGTTTATTCGCCCGGACACCTGCAAGGTGCATTCCGCTCACCCCTAGTCACAATAGAGCCCGTAAAGCCTGGTGTCAAGAACACAGTACATGGTCATTGGAACAGTGGTCCCAGGTTATGTTCACGGACGAGTCCAGGTATAGTCTGAACACTGATTCTCGCCAGGTTTTCATCTGGCGTGAACCAGCCCCTTAATGTTCTTGTGTAACTGGATAACCTCTTTTGATGCTAGTCAGTTGTCAGGATGAGCATTACTGCAAAGGGCATTTGATTCTAAAGCATTATGTCAGGTTGAAAAACACTAAATAAATTACTTTTTCTCTCTTAACAATATGTGGCCAGGGTGGGTTCTTCCTTGGCTCGGGTATGAGGTAGAATGAAACAGCATTTTTACGTAAGATAACTTTTATTGAAGATTTGTACAATGGTTTCCTTACTGGATTGTTCTGGCTGGGAGAGCGGCAGCTGTGTCGTTTACGAAGCCTTCTGCTTGCGTGAGCGGCGGCGTCTGATTACGCCTGGAAGTGTGTACCTCGTGTCGCCGTCTCACCCAGGTGACTGGAGACGCGAATCGCGAGATGGCCCGTTTAATTATTGAGGACGAAGTCTGAATCAGATGGTGATAGCTTGGATGTGGTGTCCCAGTGTTTCTCTTCTCTATGAGACCGCATGTGGCAGTGTTGTGCGTCGGCCAGCGGAGCGGCGCGGCGGGGGAAGGCCAGTGTCCCGGACTCGAACAACGGACTCCAGCTTCGTCTCCTTCCCGTCCTCACGAGTCACCTGGGTACGTAAAAATCAGTCTTCAAATGCCTTCTAACTTCTGTCTTCTGGCGGCGAGGCTGCTGCTTGTTAGTCCATTACAGCGGCGGACTTGGTGCTTCTGTGTACGATGTAGTCTCTTCCTGCATGATGGTCTTCAGCACCGACTGAACTGTACTGGAACTGAACTGAAAACTACTGCTCTCGGGCCCACTGCATTTCGCGTATTTATTTCATTCTGTTCACTGGAGGAGAACGACTTCACGGTCATTGCCTCTTCTGTCACGTTGAAAAGCTTCTCGAAGAATCTTATAAACGTTGGTCATTGGCTCTTGGGATGTAGACGAGGGCCTTTGATCACATGTGACAATTGAGAAACACGTGAGCCGGTCGGGCGATGCCCTGACGGCTGAATCGACAAAAAATGGTTCAAATGGCTCTGAGCACTATGGGACTCAACTGCTGAGGTCATTAGTCCCCTAGAACTTAGAACTACTTAAACCTAACTAACCTAAGGACATCACAAACATCCATGCCCGAGGCAGGATTCGAACCTGCGACCGTAGCGGTCTTGCGGTTCCAGACTGCAGCGCCTTTAACCGCACGACCACTTCGGCCGGCTGAATCTACAGCTTCCGCTTATGTGGGGAGGGCGATGGCTTCTCCTGAACGTGCTGACTTCATGGTCATTGGCTCTTCTGTCACTGCTGCTCTGCCCGCTGTTTGCCAGTGTGTAATTCTCATAACTAAACGAAGTTTTCATTTATTTCCTAATTTCTACTTCACTTCACATTGATTTCATTAATTTATTTACCTCTGCCCGCTGTTTGCCAGTGTGTAATTCTCATAACTAAACGAAGTTTTCATTTATTTCCTAATTTCTACTTCACTTCACATTGATTTCATTAATTTATTTACCTATGTTAAGTACCACTCAACACTTGAAAGGGACCTCTTTGGAGATCGTTGTTTGATGGTGTGGGGTAGGTTTATGATTGGTGCATGTACACCCCTGCATGCCTTTGACAGAGGAATTGTAACAGGTCAGGTGTATCGGGACGTCATTTTGCACCAGTATGTCCGCCTTTTCAGGGGTGCAGTGGGTCCCACCTTCCTCCTGATGGATATTAAAGCACAGCCCCACCGAGCTGCCATCGTGGAGGAGTACCTTAAAACAGCAGATATCAGGTGAATGGAGTGGCCTGCCTGTTTTCCAAACCTAACCCCATAGAGCACGTCTGGGATGCTCTCGGTCGACGTATCGCTGCACACCTTCAAACCGCTAAGACACTTCAGGACCTCCGACAGGCACTGGAGCAAGAATGAGTGGCTATAACCCAGCAGCTGCTCGACCACCTGATCCAGAGTATGCCAAGCCGTTATGCGGCCTGTGTACGTGTGCTTGGTGATCATATCCCATATTGATGTCGGGGTACATGCGCAGGAGACAGTGGCGTTTGGTAGCACATGTGTTTCGGGACGGTTTTCTCAACTTATCACCAATACTGTGGACTTACTGATCTGTCTCGTATGTGTTTCCTATATGCCTATGCTGTTAGCGCCAGTTTTGTGTAATGCCACGTTGTGTGGCACTACGCTCTGCAATTAACCTTAATTTATGTGCATGAATGTAATTAAATGACTCAATTACTAAAATATCCAACGTTTCGTCATGTTGCTGCTGCTAGTCTCAGGGCGTAAATCAGGCGGAGAGCGGATGCTAATATGGCGTTATTAACAATATAGTAGGAACTTCGATGTCAAATTGTATGATTTTATTGGCTCTAAAATACCACTAGTCGATGTAGCGAGAGGAGGAGGGGATGTACAGCAAACGACTTGCACGTTACCCGGTTTGCTGGTAACTGGTGGCGCGCCGCGAATCGACAACAACCTTGTTGTGGTCCGTGTTTTCCTACTTTCAGAGGCGAAAACACGAGGCGAGTTGTGCCTGCGGTGTTTGTTCAGCCGGTAGCGGCAGCTTCCAGTGAGGCCGTTGCCCTGCGATCGTATTTGGCCCGCCGCAACGGGAACGCAGTCAACCAGGCCGTCGGGAGCCTGTAGCCCTACTGTCTGTTATTCGCTGTTTCTGGACTTCAGCTGCCTCTCTTATTTTGCGTTTGTGCATCCTCGGCGATCTCCCGAACTGGTAGTGATGGATCCGTGGCCATAAACCGCCGGACGGTTGTTTACGGAAATTGAGTGACCTATGCGTACACATCGGGAAACACACATACACTCCTGGAAATGGAAAAAAGAACACATTGACACCGGTGTGTCAGACCCACCATACTTGCTCCGGACACTGCGAGAGGGCTGTACAAGCAATGATCACACGCACTGCACAGCGGACACACCAGGAACCGCGGTGTTGGCCGTCGAATGGCGCTAGCTGCGCAGCATTTGTGCACCGCCGCCGTCAGTGTCAGCCAGTTTGCCGTGGCATACGGAGCTCCATCGCAGTCTTTAACACTGGTAGCATGCCGCGACAGCGTGGACGTGAACCGTATGTGTAGTTGACGGACTTTGAGCGAGGGCGTATAGTGGGCATGTGGGAGGCCGGGTGGACGTACCGCCGAATTGCTCAACACGTGGGGCGTGAGGTCTCCACAGTACATCGATGTTGTCGCCAGTGGTCGGCGGAAGGTGCACGTGCCCGTCGACCTGGGACCGGACCGCAGCGACGCACGGATGCACGCCAAGACCGTAGGATCCTACGCAGTGCCGTAGGGGACCGCACCGCCACTTCCCAGCAAATTAGGGACACTGTTGCTCCTGGGGTATCGGCGAGGACCATTCGCAACCGTCTCCATGAAGCTGGGCTACGGTCCCGCACACCGTTAGGCCGTCTTCCGCTCACGCCCCAACATCGTGCAGCCCGCCTCCAGTGATGTCGCGACAGGCGTGAATGGAGGGACGAATGGAGACGTGTCGTCTTCAGCGATGAGAGTCGCTTCTGCCTTGGTGCCAATGATGGTCGTATGCGTGTTTGGCGCCGTGCAGGTGAGCTCCACAATCAGGACTGCATACGACCGAGGCACACAGGGCCAACACCCGGCATCATGGTGTGGGGAGCGATCTCCTACACTGGCCGTACACCACTGGTGATCGTCGAGGGGACACTGAATAGTGCACGGTACATCCAAACCGTCATCGAACCCATCGTTCTACCATTCCTAGACCGGCAAGGGAACTTGCTGTTCCAACAGGACAATGCACGTCCGCATGTATCCCGTGCCACCCAACGTGCTCTAGAAGGTGTAAGTCAACTACCCTGGCCAGCAAGATCTCCGGATCTGTCCCCCATTGAGCATGTTTGGGACTGGATGAAGCGTCGTCTCACGCGGTCTGCACGTCCAGCACGAACGCTGGTCCAACTGAGGCGCTAGGTGGAAATGGCATGGCAAGCCGTTCCACAGGACTACATCCAGCATGTCTACGATCGTCTCCATGGGAGAATAGCAGCCTGCATTGCTGCGAAAGGTGGATATACACTGTACTAGTGCCCACATTGTGCATGCTCTGTTGCCTGTGTCTATGTGCCTGTGGTTCTGTCGGTGTGATCATGTGATGTATCTGACCCCAGGAATGTGTCAATAAAGTTTCCCCTTCCTGGGACAATGAATTCACGTTCTTATTTCAATTTCGAGGAGTGTACCTCTCGAAACCTAATAAGGGCGTTTCATGTGGTGCGGTGATATCACGAGGCTACCTTGAACGCCATTGTAGGCTTCGCTGCCAGCGTCTGGGCGCATCACCTTCGAGGGCAGCTACAAAACAATACTGCGACGACTTCAGCGGAGCGTATTTCAGTGGCACACCGGTGCCTTTCGCAGTGCACCTGTCGACGGATTACTGGTGGTTCTCTGGGTATGTCCGATGAATATCGTGGTACGTTACAGGGTAGCGCTGTATTGAATGGGGAGTGGACAATATGATCTTGTGTACGAGATCACCGGAACTCATATCACTGATAAAAAGCATTAACGAGTCTGAAAGTTAGAGGAATGGCAGTCTTACTGGGATACCAGAAGCACTGCAAGGCGGGTTTACAACATTTTTCCCAAGCATGAGGAACAGGCTCAAACTGCACGACATTTCCATCGCATGGGATGTAGTACAACATCAATCTCTGAATGTGGAAAGAAAGGCTCCGCTGATCACGTCGTTTTCAGTTGCCCCATTTTTCAGGTAGAGACAGTCTGCACACGGTTAAACTGCTATCTGAAAACAATTGTAAGTGACGAAAACTTGTGGGCTACAGTTAATATTGAAACGGAACTTGTTGTATCGTTCCAATGTTTTATTAACTTGCTAGCACGCAGAAATTATTAGCAAGAGTTTCTTCTCTTGCAAGTAATACCTCAGCTGGTGTCCAAAAGGAGAGAATGGACTAAACAGTGTTATTTATTGTATTTTTTTCTGTTGTGTACCACGTTTCCCATTTTCCTTTCCTTTGTGCGGCCTGGACGGTATAAATGAGTAAGTGTGTGAACTAGAAGAAAGCTTTAGGCACAGATTATAACACTGCGTGAATGGTCGTTCTGGGGTAGGGTAGTACCAACCCCGAAGCGTGAACAAGTTTAGCAGAGAGCAAGTTTGCAGGTCAGGGCAAAGATGACACGTAGGCGCGCGAATTGGCTCTGTCAGTTTGGCGCGCCACCCCCACCACGTTTGTAAGCGGAACGGTTAGGCGAATTCGATTAGAGGAGCACTTGTTCCTGGGTCGTGGTGCTGGACAGACACGGAGACGCAGCTCTCGTTTTGGTAATGTTAACATAGGTATTAGATTGTCTGAAATCTGCTCTACAATGAAGTCCAGATGTTGAAATCAGGTGCGAAATTACCACTGTACCCCATAAGGGAATGGATTTTCTTAATTTACTCGAATTTCAGTAGACCTTGCGTTAGTGCCTTGTTCAGGCAACGCACCATGTGTCTTAAGCTCACGGTCACGTTGTTGCTCTGTGCTTAACGGAAATTCACTCATTCAATGTATTTTAATCTGCTCTCCCATTTACAGTAATATTTTGTGGATTTTTATTTATTTTCCATATGTTTTCTTTGTGAACTTGCTTTCGCACTACGTGGTCGGTTGGAGCAACCGCCGCACTGATAAATTGTGGTTTCATGTGCCTTAAGCTCACGTTCACGTTATTGCTCTGTGCTTAACGGAAATTCACTCATTCAATGTATTTTAATCTGCTCTTCCATTTACAGTAATTATTTGGGGTTTTTTTAAATTTATTTTCCATATGTTTGCTTTGTGAACTTGCTTTCGCACCACGTGGTCGGTTGGAGCAACCGCCGCACTGATAAATTCTGGTTTCATGTGCCTTAAGCTCACGTTCACGTTATTGCTCTGTGCTTAATGGAAATTCACTCATTCAATGTATTTTAATCTGCTCTTCCATTTACAGTAATATTTTGGGTTTCTTTTTTATTTATTTTCCATATGTTTCCTTTGTGAACTTGGTTGAAATGGCTCTGAGCACTATGGGACTCAACTGCTGTGGTTATCAGTCCCCTTGAACTTAGAACTACTTAAACCTAACTAACCTAAGGACATCACACACATCCATGCCCGAGGCAGGATTCGAACCTGCGACCGTAGCAGTCCCACGGTTCCGGACTGCGCGCCTAGAACCGCGAGACCACCGCGGCCGGCTTTGTGAACTTGCTTACACGCCACGTGGTCGGTTGGAGCCACCGCCGCACTGATACATTGTGGTTTCATGTGCCTTAAGCTCACGTTCACGTTATTGCTATGTGCTTAACGGAAATTCACTCATTCAATGTATTTTAATCTGCTCTTCCATTTACAGTAATATTTTGGGTTTTTTTATTTATTTTCCATATGTTTTCTTCGTGAACTTGCTTTCGCGCCATGTGGTCAGTTGGAGCAACCGCCGCACTGATAAATTGTGGTTTCATGTGCCTTAAGCCCACGTTAACGTTATAGCTCTGTGCTTAACGGAAATTCAACAATTCAATGTATTTTAATCTGCTCTTCCATTTACAGTAATATTTTGGGTTTCTTTTTTATTTATTTTCCATATGTTTCCTTTGTGAACTTGCTTTCGCGCCACATGGTCGGTTGGAGCAACCGCTGCACTGATAAATTGTCGTTTCATGTGCCTTAAGCTCACGTTCACGTTATTGCTCTGTGCTTAACGGACATTCACTCATTCAATGTATTTTAATCTGCTCTTCCATTTACAGTAATATTTTGGGTTTCTTTTTTATTTATTTTCCATATGTTTCCTTTGTGAACTTGCTTTCACGCCACATGGTCGGTTGGAGCAACCACGGCACTGATATATTGTGGTTTCATCTGCCTTAAGCTCACGTTCACGTTATTGCTCTGTGCTTAACGGAAATTCACTCATTCAATGTATTTTAATCTGCTCTTCCATTTACAGTAATATTTTGGGTTTTTTTTATTTATTTTCCATATGTTTTCTTTGAGAACTTGCTTTCGCGCCACGTGGCCGGTTGGAGCCACCGCCGCACTGATAAATTGTCGTTTCATGTGCCTTAAGCTCACGTTCACGTTATTGCTCTGTGCTTCATGGAAATTCACTCATTCAATGTATTTTAATCTTCTCTTCCATTTACAGTAATATTATGTTTTTTTTATTTATTTTCCATATGTTTTCTTTGTGAACTTGCTTTCGCGCCATGTGGTCGGTTGGAGCAACCGCCGCACTGATAAATTGTGGTTTCATGTGCCTTAAGCTCACGTTCACGTTATTGCTCTGTGCTTAACGGAAATTCACTCATTCAATGTATTTTAATCTGCTCTTCCATTTACAGTAATATTTTGGGTTTTTTTAAATTTATTTTCCATATGTTTTCTTTGTGAACTTGCTTTCGTGCCACGTGGTCGGTTGGAGGAACCGCCGCACTGATAAATTGTGGTTTCATGTGCCTTAAGCTCACGTTCACGTTATTGCTGTGTGCTTAACGGAAATTCACTCATTCAATGTATTTTAATCTGCTCTTCCATTTACAGTAATATTTTGGGGTCTTTTTTTATTTATTTTCCATATGTTTTCTTTGTGAACTTGCTTTCGCGCCACGTGGTCGGTTGGAGCAACCGCCGCACTGATAAATTGTGGTTTCATGTGCCTTAAGCTCACGTTCACGTTATTGCTCTGTGCTTAACGGAAATTCACTCATTCAATGTATTTTAATCTGCTCTTCCATTTACAGTAATATTTTGGGTTTTTTTAAATTTATTTTCCATATGTTTTCTTTGTGAACTTGCTTTCGTGCCACGTGGTCGGTTGGAGGAACCGCCGCACTGATAAATTGTGGTTTCATGTGCCTTAAGCTCACGTTCACGTTATTGCTGTGTGCTTAACGGAAATTCACTCATTCAATGTATTTTAATCTGCTCTTCCATTTACAGTAATATTTTGGGGTCTTTTTTATTTATTTTCCATATGTTTTCTTTGTGAACTTGCTTTCGCGCCACGTGGTCGGTTGGAGCAACCGCCGCACTGATAAATTGTGGTTTCATGTGCCTTAAGCTCACGTTCATGTTATTGCTCTGTGCTTAACGGACATTCACTCATTCAATGTATTTTAATCTGCTCTTCCATTTACAGTAATATTTTGGGGTCTTTTTTATTTATTTTCCATATGTTTTCTTTGTGAACTTGCTTTCGCGCCACTTGGTCGGTTGGAGCAACTGCCGCATTGATAAATTGTAGTTTCTGTCTGAAAATGTATTGTACACGATGAATAATCATACGATAGTGAGCGAGTGTAAAATAGGGAAAGAATAATCGTGTGTGTTCTGAGTTTCTGTTGGCTACTGAAACTTGGCCATGTGGGTTGAACAGCATTCAAGTGATGTTTCTTGTGCACCCCCATAACGAGTTGATTTGTTGGCGATGTTGTGGCTTCAGTAAAATTCTCGTGCTACTAGGAAAAGTAACGGATTTTAACGCCCACTGATTTGATAAAGATTTGTGAAATACTCTTCCACCCTGACCTAGTTTTGCTTGTATTCTCTTTGCGAAACTTGTTCTGACTAATCTATAGTAACTGAATGTAATAACAGAGGGCTTAGGTATAATTGTGCGGTTGTATAGAATTACATTGAAGCCAGGTCTGCACTCTTCTGTCCCATTCCATAATTACGTGGCGGAACTGAACCATGTTAACTAGAGACCGGTTTTGATGATGTACATTGCAAGAAAAATACGACTAGTTGTTGAAATACCATCGGTACTGAGTAAATATCAATTAATCTCTACCCTCGACTGATTATTTACTCCTTCCATCATAAAGAATAGGAGGCAGTCAGTACCACAGTCGAATTCTGGGTCATGAAAGCAAATAAAAGCTATATAATGCCTATTAAGCCCTGTATAGGAGCCTTCTGTAGTGGTTTCAAAAAAATGCGTTATCCGTTGCGTTCAAATTTGTTTTTTTTTTTTTTTGGTAATCAGTCTACTGACTGGTCTGATGCGGCCCGCCACGAATTCCTTTCCTGTGCTAACCTCTTCAGCTCAGAGTAGCACTTGCAACCTACGTCCTCAATTATTTGCTTGACGTATTCCAATCTCTGTATTCCTCTACAGTTTTTGCCCTCTACAGCTCCTTCTAGTACCATGGAAATCATTCCCTCATGTCTTAGCAGATGACCTATCATCCTGTCCCTTCTCCTTATCAGTGTTTTCCACATATTCCTTTCCTCTCCGATTCTGCGTAGAACCTCCTCATTCCTTACCTTATCAGTCCACCTAATTTTCAACATTCGTCTATAGCACCACATCTCAAATGCTTAGATTCTCTTCTGCTCAGGTTTTCCCATAGTCCATGTTTCACTACCATACAATGCTGTACTCCAGACGTACATCCTCAGAAATTTCTTCCTCAAATTAAGGCCGGTATTTGATATTAGTAGACTTCTCTTGGCCAGAAATGCCTTTTTTGACGTAGCGAGTCTGCTTTTGATGTCCTCCTTGCTCCGTCCTTCATTGATTATTTTACTGCCTAGGTAGCAGAATTCCTTATCTTCATTGACTTCGTGACCATCTATCCTGATGTTAAGTTTCTCGCTGTTCTCATTTCTACTACTTCTCATTACCTTCGTCTTTCTCCGATTTACTCTCAAACCATACTGTGTACCCATTAGACTGTTCATTCCGTTCAGCAGATCATTTAATTCTTCTTCACTTTCACTCAGGATGGCAATGTCATCAGCGAATCGTACCATTGATGTCCTTTCACCTTGTATTTTAACTCCACTCCTGAACCTTTCTTTTATTTCCGTCATTGCTTCCTCGATGTACAGATTGAAGAGTAGGGGCGAAAGGCTACAGCCTTGTCTTACACCCTTCTCAATACGAGCACTTCGTTCTTGATCGTCCACTCTTATTATTCTCTCTTGGTTGTTGTACATATTGTATATGACCCGTCTCTCCCTATAGCTTACCCCTACTTTTTTCAGAATCTCGAACAGCTTGCACCATTTTATATTGTCGAACGCTTTTTCCAGGTCGACAAATCCTATGAAAGTGTCTTGATTTTTCTTTAGCCTTGCTTCCATTACTAGCCGTAACGTCAAAATTGCCTCTCTCGTCCCTTTACTTTTCCTAAAGCCAAACTGATCGTCACCTAGCGCATTCTCAATTTTCTTTTCCATTCTTCTGTATATTATTCTTGTAAGCAGCTTCGATGCATGAGCTGTTAAGCTGATTGTGCGATAATTCTCGCACTTGTCAGCTCTTGCCGCCTTCGGAATTGTGTGGATGATGCTTTTCCGAAAGTCAGATGGTAGATCACCAGACTCATATATTCTACACACCAACGTGAATAGTCGTTTTGTTGCCACTTCCCCTAATGATTTTAGAAATTCTGATGAAAAGTTATCTATCCCTTCTGCCTTATTTGACGGTAGGTCCTCCAAAGCTCTTTTAAATTCCGATTCTAATACTGGATCCCCTATCTCTTCTAAATCGACTCCTGTTTCTTCTTCTATCACATCAAACAAATCTTCACCCTCATAGAGGCTTTCAATGTATTCTTTCCACCTATCTGCTCTCTCCTCTGCATTTAACAGTGGAATTCCCGTTGCACTCTTAATGTTACCACCGTTGCTTTTAATGTCACCAAAGGTTGTTTTGACTTTCCTGTATGCTGTGTCTGTCCTTCCGACAATCATATCTTTTTCGATGTCTTCACATTTTTCCTGCAGCCATTTCGTCTTAGCTTCCCTGCACTTCCTATTTATTTCATTCCTCAGCGACTTGTATTTCTGTATTCCTGATTTTCCCGGAACATGTTTGTACTTCCTCCTTTCATCAATCAACTGAAGTATTTCTTCTGTTACCCATGGTTTCTTCGCAGCTACCTTCTTCGTACCTTTGTTTTCTGAAGTGTCGGCAGAAGTGCCAACACCGTGTTGTTTGACGAAGCCGAAATGCACGCTATAAACTCACGCAGGCTGGCGTGAGGTCTGAAACAGGATACGTAATGAATGATGCTTCATTAGATACATAGCAAAGGAGAAACGGCGCCTTGCTAGGTCGTAGCAATTGACTTAGCTGAAGGCTATGCTAACTATCGTCTCGGCAAATGAGAGCGTAATTCTCAGTGAACCTTTCCTAGCAACGTCGGCTGTACAACTGGGGCGAGCGCTAGTAAGTCTCTCTAGACCTGCCGTGTGGCGGCGCTCAGTTTGCAATTACTGACAGTGGCGACACGCGGGTCCGTCGTATACTAGCGGACCGCGGCCGATTTAAAAGGCTACCACCTAGCAAGTGTGGTGTCTGGCGGTGACACCACATTTTCCTTCCCAACTTCTGTGATGGCCCTTTTTAGAGATGTCCATTCCTCTTCAACTGTACTGCCTACTGCGCTATTCCTTATTGCTGTATCTATAGCGTTAGAGAACTTCAAACGTATCTCGTCATTCCTTAGTACTTCCGTATCCCACTTCTTTGCGTATTGATTCTTCCTGACTAATGTCTTGAACTTCAGCCTACTCTTCATCACTACTATATTGTGATCTGAGTCTATATCTGCTCCTGGGTACGCCTTACAATCCAGTATCTGATTTCGGAATCTCTGTCTGACCATGATGTAATCTAATTGAAATCTTCCCGTATCTCCCGACCTTTTCCAAGTATACCTCCTCCTCTTGTGATTCTTGAACAGGGTATTCGCTATTACTAGCTGAAACTTGTTACAGAACTCAATGAGTCTTTCTCCTCTTTCATTCCTTGTCCCAAGCCCGTATTCTCCTGTATCCTTTTCTTCTACTCCTTCCCCTACAACTGCATTACAGTCGCCCATGACTATTAGATTTTCGTCCCCCTTTGCATACTGCATTACCCTTTCAATATCCTCATACACTTTCTCTATCTGTTCATCTTCAGCTTGCGACGTCGGCATGTATACCTGAACTATCGTTGTCGGTGTTGGTCTGCTGTCGATTCTGATTAGAACAACCCGGTCACTGAACTGTTCACAGTAACAAACCCACCTTCCTATTCATAACGAATCCTACACCTGTTATACCATTTTCTGCTGCTGTTAATATTACCCGATACTCATCTGACCAGAAATCCTTGTCTTCCTTTCACTTCACTGACCCCAACTATAGCTAGATTGCATTTCCCTTTTCAGATTTTCTAGTTTCCCTACCACGTTCAAGCTTCTGACATTCCACGCCCCGACTCGTAGAACGTTATCCTTTCGTTGATTATTCAATCTTTTTCTCATGGTAACCTCCCCATTGGCAGTCCCTTCCCAGAGATCCGAATGGGGGACTATTCCGGAATCTTTTGCCAATGGAGAGATGATCATGACACTTCTTCAATTACAGGCCACATGTCCTGTGGATACAACTTACGTGTCTTTAATGCAGTCGTTTCCATTGCCTTCTGCATCCTCATGTCGTTGATCATTGCCTTTAGGGGCAATTTCCCACCCCTAGGACAAGAGAGTGCCCTGAACCTCTATCCGCTCCTCCGCCCTCTTTGACAAGGCCGTTGGCAGAATGAGGCTGACTTCTTATGCCGGAAGTCTTCGGCCGCTAATGCTGATTATTAATCAAAATTTTGACAGTGGCGGGGATCGAACCCGGGACCGAAGACGTTTTGATTATGAATCAAAGACGCTACCCCTAGACCACTTTTTTTTTTTTTTTTTTGTTTTTTTTTATTTTTCTTTGGGTCTCCTTCCTCCCCTTCAACCCATCCTTTACGCTCTCCAAGTGTTGCCTTCTCGGCCTGGCTTCTCCGCCTTTAAGAATGAATGTGTAAGTTGATGATGTGGAAACGCGCTTCTTCTGAACGACGAACGAAGTATGCCCCTTCTGTTGCCTTTGTTTGCAACATGGCTTGAATAAAAATAAAAGTAAATTCCATTGAGAAGGCAGTCTCATAATTGTTGTGGAAATGTAACTGCATCTGTAAATTTTGTTCTCCGTGCGTGGAAAAATGGAAAGAAGCAAACTCATTATTCCTGATAAGTATAATGTCCTTTTTCAGAAGGTAATGAAGTAAAATAGGCTTCTTCTGCTTGAGTTTACACTTGATTAACATAAATGTATCTTCTTGTGAAAAGAAAAGGAAAGAAAGACAGAAACTAAATAAATGGTGTATACCAGTTTCATCACTGCGTTTCACCGAAACCAAAGTAATAGATACACAGAGGCTTAATTGGTCTATACTAATGATCTCCTCTAACTACTTTCTGTTGGAAATCCTCCTCCTGCTACGTGAAGTACAAACTTTAACCAAAAATCATTCGTCTAATATACGAAATGCTTGGATGCGCAATGTAAATTACGCATTTCCATTGGTTATAGGATTGTTTTAGTTAAAAAGTTTGCGTAATTGTCTTTGTATTTTTTAGTACACATCAACTTGTGGTGCTCAGTTGTAAGGTATACCCAGAAGTCCTCCCTATTGCTTGATTCTTTTGTTAGGACGTAATGCATCGTTTGGCCTTTCAACCAGTGAATTGCATTTCGTTTGGTTTTAGGGTAAGGTAGACCGTCAGGGTTTAAAAATTCAGCAGTCGTAACGGCATTGGGCGTAGTTCTGCTGACGCTCGCTATCTTTTGTCTTATGTAGAGCCATATTTCTTTTACCCTGTCACACAGCAATCTATGCTCTTCGGTATCTGGTATTTTACATAATGGACACAGCGGTGACTCGGCCAATCGGATAGAGTGAAGTTTAGAGTTCGTCGTAATTTTTCTGTTGACAGCAAAGTACCAGGTCGATTTGACATACGTTGGCAAGTTCCGGCAGTGAATATTTTCCCATATTGTTTCCCAGTTATAACAAGGATACTTTTGTTCTACGTCGTTTCTGGGTTTGTCTTTCATCAAGTTAGTATAAAGTTCTTTTACTTTCATTATGTCTTTGCCAGGAATCCTTGCCTGTATATAGCTGTATTCTACGAAAAAGTATTTCAAGTGGTATAGCCCGTTGGGTATGTGTTGGACATTTATAGGTGCACTGACGTCAGCAGGAGCTATTTCGTTTAACAAATGTGCAGCAAGGGTACCACTTGGCTCTTTCCATTGTTTGTATGTGGTAGCAAGGTATAAGGCTTGCGCTTTTTTGCTGACATCGGTAAGATTTAACCCACCACGTTTCGTAGGGAGCATCAGAATGTCATATTTGACTTTGAAAATACGTCCGCGGCTCACAAAGTGTCCTAGTGCGGATGCGATGCTTTTCAACAAAGTCGCAGGTGGTGGCAGAACTTGTGCTACATAATTAACTTTGGATGTGATGTATACATTTGCCACTGTTACTTTTTGAAGTTCATCGAGTTTCCTAATACTATGTGCTTGTACAGAGGCGCGTATGCTGTTAAGTAATTTTCGATAATTCACAGCAATAGTGTGTTTGATATTTCTTTTAAAATCTATGCCGAGACATTTCATGGTTACAAGCTCGCGTAACAGATCCAGCGTTTGCGTCCCAATTCCACGGCCGATGTTGAAAATCCCCGACTTTGTTCTATTAAGTTTTGCACCAGATGCCTGTTCATATTTTGTTACTATTCGTAGTGCGCTCTGTACTTCAGCGCCATTCACGACTAGGAAGCCAACATCATCAGCGTATGCCTTGCACACGATCTTTTCTCCATGTATTTGTAGTCCTTGTAGATGTTTCATAAGGGAGGCAAGCAGGGGCTCGATGGCGATGGCGAAGAGTGCCATTGACATCGGACACCCTTGCCTAATGGAGCTGGTGACGTCAATCGGGCGGCTGATGTGCCCATTGATGACAAATCTGGCTGAGTTTTTTCTTAATGTATTGCTTACTACCGCAATGAATCTAGGTGGGAAGCCCATTGCGCCCATGGTGCGAAGGAGAAAACTATGGTTAACTCTGTCGAAGGCTTTGTCAAAGTCGAGTGAGATGAGTGCACATTTTATTTTGCAGACGTCGGCCGTTGAGATTAGGTCCCTGTAATCACAGAGGGTCTGGAGAATTCTTCTGTCTTTGCCCACACTTGTTTGATAAGGGCCAGTGACGCTGGTCATTGTGCTTTTCAGCCTGCGAGCGAGGATGCGGCCAAAGATTTTGTAATCGCTGTTTAAAAGCGTAATTGGCCTCAGAGCGCTTACAGATTTCGTATTGGTAGTTTTTGGCACTAGCACTACGAGTCCCTCACGAAATTCTTTCGGGATGTCATTCTCAGGGTTTAGCAGTTCGTTGCAGATGAGAGTAAACTTGCCTTTTACGAGGCCACTGAATCTGCGATAAAATTCTGCTGGAATTCCATCTGCCCCTGGAGACTTATTTTTCGTGCTTCCATATATAGCTTCTTCGACGTCTTCTTCAGTCACTTCCGAGATAAGAGTTTGTGCTTCCGCGTGGCATACTTTGCCCTGGAGGTTAACCATTAACTCGTCTTGAAGCTGTTCGTTAACCGGCTGACTAGACATTAAGGATTCAAAATGCTGTACGATTGCCTCTTTAATCTCTCTTTGCGTCGTCAGCTTCCTTCCATCATCAGTTGTTATTTCAGATAATATCTTGCGAGACGCCCTTTTGCTTTCACGAATGACATGATAAATGGAAGTAACCTCGTGCTGGGCTATGTTCTGGGCACGCGACCTTATTTGGTAGCCTTCCAGTTGTTTGCGCCGTAGTGCTAAAATTTTTGCTTTAATGTTGTTAATTCTTTCGTAGTTGTTCACAACTGTTGCATCGCACTTGTACAAATCCCTTAGACACTGAAAGTAAAATTCTATAGTTGATTTGTACCAAAAGTTTTTGTCTTTGGAGTAGTTTATGAAAAACCTCCGTATTTTAGGTTTGGCATGTTTCAGCCACCAGTCAGTGCCAGAGTTGTACGAGCTAAATTTGCTTTCACACTCTCTCCATACCTTGTGAAATGCCTCCTGACAAGCATGGTCTTCCAGATGTGACACATTGAGCTTCCATGTGCCTCTACCTCTGAATGTCCCTTGTTTTATCAGATTGATTGTGCATATGTATGCAGCATGATCGGAAAAAACGGTAGGCCATACTTCAGACTGCAAAATGAGGTGTTTCAAATTGTGCGTGACATATATCCTGTCGAGACGGCTCGCCGAGTGACTTGTGGCGTGGGTGAAGCCAGGGGCTGCACCGTGCATATGTTCCCATGAGTCTATTAGTCTTAAGTCATTAACTATACGTTCCAGTTCAGTACACTTGTTGAAATTGGGAGTTTGGTCTTTGGCATGCAAAACACAATTAAAATCCCCTCCTAGGATAAGGTGTTCATATCGAGTTCCAAATAGTGGGACAATTTCTTCTTTAAAGAACTCCGTTCTGCGGTGCCTGTTACTGGATCCTGAAGGGGCATACACGTTAATGAGTCGTATTTTGTTGATTGTGGCCGCTATGCCTTTACTGTTTGGTAGTTTTACTACATCTTGGACTACTATGCCCTCCTTTGTGAGCAGAGCCGTGCCCATTTCCGCTCCATGCCCTGGGTTTGTAATGGCGTTGAAGCCAGGTACGTTACCAAGCTCAATGTCCGTCACTTCTTGTAAAAGTATAATGTCACTGTCAGAAGCATATATAAAATCTTTTAAGTTCTGTAGTTTAAAGGAGCTATGAATCTTATTAAGGTTTACTGTCGCGATTTTGTATGCTTGTATGTCAGACATTCTTCGTTCTACTTGATCTAACTTTAAAAGACATTCTTCTGTTTTGTCTCGCAAACGTCAGGTTTAAAACGCATCTTAATAATATTCACCGGTAGCAAATGTTTCAGCGGTGTGTCCTTGTTCTTTAGAATGTTCGTTCGCGGAGACGTCGTCGTTGAAGAAATCAGCCACCTGTGAGGCTAGCTTACAGTCTGCCTTAGTTTCTGAAACTTCTGTCATTTCAGCGTCGGCATTGTTATGGTCGCTTTCGTCTGCCCAGCTGGTTGAGGTTGTCGTCGTGGGTGGTACGAGTGAAGCTTCATGAGAGTGACTTGTTTCTTGAGGGTGGTTAGATGCTTTCTTTGTTGGCTTTCCTTGGACGTCTCGTTTTTCCAGCGCAGAAGGGGAACGCTCCACAGAAACTGGTGTCGCTTTCGCGTTGCTACAGATCTGTTGGTTTAAGGTACTTCCTATTTCCTTCGCTTTTTGTCGGAGTGTGGGAGCTGTCTCCTCTGCACCTTTGCGTGCCAGCCGGCGTTTCTTATTTTTCTTCGGAGAATTGCCTCTCGACGGACTTTCTTCAGTATCCAAGTTAGTGTCGCTTTCCTGCAAGGTGTGTCGGTCTTCAGCTTCCGGCGGATCAGCTGCCTTTACAATTGCAGGTGCCTGTGTCGGTGGAATTTCAACTGTTTCCGTAGATTGGCGGGACTCTTGTAGGTCGTCAGCTATGACGGCACTGACGTCCATCGGAATTTCAGTGTTTGGAGAAGTTGTATTTGGACACGATTCAGGGGCTGAGGAGACAGTCGGCCGTTCACGTGCCACGGCGGCGTAGGTTCCAGGCAGTGTTGTCATCGCCGGTGGCCTGGCGGCCTCGCCGGCCGGCAGCTGTGCTACGCGCCGCTGTATACATTGTGCGCGAACGTGCCCAGGCTTGTTACAGGCGGCACAGGTTCGCGGTTGGTCGTCATAAATTACAATCCCTCTATAGCCGCAGACATTGATGTACGACGGGATGTGCTTTTGTAACTCTACACGAAGCTGCCGTACGCCATTTAGTACTGGGAATTTATGCGCGCTTGACCATTTCTCGGCAAAGTTGCTGAGCACTTTCCCGAAGGGTGAAATTACAGCATTAATTTGGTCTGTTGTAATCTCAAAGGGTAGCTCGAAGATTCGAATTGTGCGAATGCCAAAACCAGCATGTGCAACGGTGACTTCACCAACGTTTCCAACGGAGTGCTTAAATTTCATGACACCTCCGGAAGACTCAACTATTTTCTCGCACAACTCGGAACTACGCATTTTAACAAACACGACACAAGCTACAATCGACAGGTGGATCCCAATTACATCATTAAAGGAGAGCTTCACATCTTCTTCTAACCAATTTTCTACTTCAAACGACTTGGGTCTGGCATATCGAGGATCAAAAGTAAGTTTCAACGTATCTTTTCGACTTGGTTGAGCCATCACTGCATGCTACTCATTACTTCTCGAAGCGTGCTATAAACAGAGTTTTAAGCCGCAGCAAGCGCAAGACTTACCGCGCGGAAGCACAGACGGCGCAGCGCACACCACACTACGTCCTACCTCCACGCCGTCCGCCGGCGAACTGCGACCACGGGTCCACCTCAAATTTCAATCGGTTCGTTAAAACCTTCCGCTAGAAATTATTAATATCCAGCAATAACTCGCAGGGGCCAGTAATTTCGTGGACCACACGAATTTAAGAAACCATTTACTACAGACGGTAGCTTGCAGGAGCGATAGGACATGTCAAAGCGACGGTAATCTACCTACTTAGGTGGACTTATACAACCACTAGTACTGGAAAGGTTACGTTGCAATATGATTGCACACAGACTATGTAAGAGGTAGCTGCTTAACTTTCATTTCAAATTGTTCAAATGGCTCTAAGCACTATGGGACTTAACATCTGAGGTCATCAGTCCACCAGACTTAGAACTACGTAAACCTAACTAACCTAAGGACATCACACAGATTCATGCCCGAAGCAGGATTCGACCGTAGCAGCAGCGCGGTTCCGGACTGAAGCGCCTACAACCGCTCTGCCACAGTGGCCGGCTAACTTTGAGTCTATTTGATCAAGTGGACGTTCTGAATACTAAAATAATGTCAACAGATCACTAGAAGTGTTTCCTCCATTATTTATAATGATAGATAAGTATAAAATTAATTAAGTAAATCTTTAAATTACAGAAATATATGAATTACCAAGAAACATTTTTCTAAAAAATCAAGCAAAGAAAGACAGAAAGAGGCAATGGCCACACACACAGGTATGCGTAGACTAGAGGATTGCCGAGGCACGCACATAACAGACCGGGCAATGTAGCGTAGTGTTGCGAAGAAAGGTTTGGAGTAGATACAGTTTTAGTTAATCGGCAAATCTCGAGATATTCGAGGCTGCCAGTAACATATCTTGTTCAGTAAGCTAATTTTTCAATTTTCTGTTTTATTTCTGCATTAATATTGGCAATGGTTGCTCTTAACATAATTAATTACTATATGTAAAACATAAATCACTGTATGTCACCATGATTATTTAATATGTACGACCTGTCTAGAGCTTCCAGATAACAGTTCATAACTTCGTGGCAACAAACTGAAAAGGAAATTGAACTGAACTGGTCATAAGTCGCCTGTCCGTTGTTTACGGAAACTGCGTGACCTGTGCGTGGAGCCACACACCTCTGAAAACTTACCAAGGACGTGTCGAATCCAAGCCACACACGACTGCTGCTGTACTGTGTACGATGTAGAGGCTTATCTCACTAGGGGTAAGACAGATACTGCCTACAGGAAAATTAAAGAGACCTTTGGAGAAAAGAGAACCACTTGTATGAATATCAAGAGCTCAGATAGAAACCCTGTTCTAAGCAAAGAAGGGAAAGCATAAAGCTGGAAGGAGTATATAGAGGATCTATACAAGGGCGATGTACATGAGGACAATATTATGGAAATGGAAGAGGATGTAGATGAAGATGAAATGGGAGATACGATACTGCGTGAAGAGTTTGACAGAGCACTGAAAGACCTGAGTCAAAACAAGGCCCCGGGAGTAGACAACATTCCATTAGAACTACTGACAGCCTTGGGAGAGCCAGTCCTGACACAACTCTACCATCCGGTGAGCAAGATGTATGAGACAGGCGAAATACCTTCTGACATCAAGAAGAATTTAATAAATCCAATCCCAAAGGAAGCAGGTGTTGACAGATGTGAAAATTATCGAACAATCAGTTTAATAAGCCACATCTGCAAAATACTAACGCGAATTCTTTACAGATGAATGGAAAAACTAGTAGAAGCCGACCTCGGGGAAGATCAGTTTGGATTCCGTAGAAATATTGGAACATGTGAGTCAGTAATGACTCTACGACTTATCTGAGAAGCTACATTAATGAAAGGGAAACTTACGTTTCTAGCATCTGTAGACTTAGAGAAAGCTTTTGACAATGTTGACTCGAATACTCTCTTTCAAATTCTGAAGGTGGCGGGGGTAAAATACAGGGAGCGAAAGGCTATTTACAATTTGTACAGAAACCAGATGGCAGTTATAAGAGTCGAGGGGTACGAAAGGGAAGCAGTGGTTGGGAAGGGAGTGAGACAGGGTTGTAGCCTATCCCCGATGTTATTCAATCTGTATATTGAGCAAGCAGTGAAGGAAACAAAAGAAAAATTTAGAGTAGGTATTAAAATCCATGGAGAAGAAATAAAAACTTTGAGGTTGACCGATGACATTGTAATTCTCTCAGAGACAGCAAAGGACTTGGAAGAGCATTTGAACGGAATGGATACTGTCTTGAAAGGAGGATATAAAATGAACATCAACAAAAGCAAAACGAGGATAATGGAATGTAGTCGAATTAGTCTGGTGATGCTGAGGGAATTAGATTAGGAAATGAGACACTTAAAGTAGTAAAGGAGTTTTGCTATTTGGGGAGCAAAATAACTGATTGTGGTCGAAGTAGAGAGGATATAAAATGTAGACTGGCAATGGCAAGGAAAGCGTTTCTGAAGAAGAGAAATTTGTTAACATCGAGTATAGATTTAAGTGTCAGGAAGTCATTTCTGAAAGTATTTGTATGAAGTGTAGCCATGTATGGAAGTGAAACATGGCAAAAAGAGAATAGAAGCTTTCGAGATGTGGTGCTACAGAAGGATGCTGAAGATTAGATGGGTAGATCACATAACTAATGAGGCGGTATTGAATAGGACTGGGGAGAAGAGAAGTTTGTGGCACAACTTGATTAGAAGAAGGGATCGGTTGGTTGGACATTTTCTGAAGCATCAAGGGATCACCAATTTAGCATTGGAGGGCAGCGTGGAGGGCAAAAGTCGTAGAGGGAGACCAAGAGATGAATACACTAAGCATATTCAGAAGGATGCAGTTTGCAGTAGGTACTGGGAGATGAAGAAGCTTGCAGAGGATAGAGTAGCGAGGAGAGCTGCATCAAACCAGTCTCAGGACTGAAGACCACAACAACAACAACAACAACAACTGTGTTCCAAACGCGCACCAACCAGATTTTACGCGTGTGGTTACAATGTTTTCGGTTATCAGTGTTTGAGGCTCGTGACATACAGTGAGTGGTGGCACACGTGAGCAGCGGCGGCATCTGCACTCCATAGCCAGGCTGTGGTTCTGGCTTTATAAGCTGCACGCTGTTGTTTCCTAGCACTGAGACTGCGTCTGAGTTACTCCTCTGCGTCCGCATTTACGCTACTACTCTTCAGCCTGGAAGTGTAGCCGGGAGGGGTCATTACGACAAAAAATCAGGATTTGTCTGAAATTCATCGCTAGAAGCGCGCAGCTCGCCTTCTCTTCTCATTGCCTGTTTAAAACCAGTTGTAAAGACATAATCTCGTATTCCTGTTCAATAGCATGACGGCTGCTGTGAACGGTACATGAAGGCTTACTTGCGTAACAGTTAGTTCCGGCAGCCACTTTTGCTAACGCGTTTGATGATGTTATTAACTAACAATCTGTATGGAACGTTTTTATTGACGTATAATAACAACTACGACACAGGTGATTAGCAGGCCCCACTTGCAAAGAAAGAAGGTTATTGACACAGTTTCTACAAGAAGCCCAAACCCTTGAAAATGGCTTAAGGTGTTAAATGATTAATTTGAGATAAGGAAGTAATTCTTGAAAATGAGTATTTCGTTTTTTACTTACGTTGGCGAGTTACTATTAAAAGCGCGCAGCGACAGTTGTTTAAACAGTTTCAAAATTATCCAAATAATCTGTGATATTAAACTCAGTAATCCGTGATAAAGACTGTGGTTGGTAAAAAATATTTAGTTTTTCGTTGCCATAAGTTAGGGCCAATTGAAGAGCTACTCGACCGAATAGTAGCGGCCCCGTCAAAGAAAACCATCATAACGGCCGGGAGAGCGGTGTACTCACCACACGCCCCTATCGGTATCCTCATCTGAGGATGACACGGCGGTCGGATGGTCCCGATGGGCCACTTGTGGCCTGAGGACGGAGTGCTGCTGCTGCTGTCACCATAAATTGCATCAAAGTGACACGCATTCGTATCAAGGCTTGCATTACGACATAGTGCACTGGCGTAACTGAACTGTAGGTTCAAAACAATATATCTCCGCTGTTTGCACACGTTGTTGTTGATAGAGATGTTGTTGTTGCCCTGCCCCGCAGAAGTAGTTATATGTCCATATAATTCCTGTGACATATTTCATTTGAAAGCTAAATTTTCATTTTGAAACGAATTACGATCTACAATAGAACTAGATTTAAATTATGTCTTCAGAAATAAAATAATGCAAACTCTTGAGAACATTAAATAATTGTTTTTTATTTACTTTCATAGAATACGAAATGTATTTCACTTATGTAGTACGTTCGTGTATCGAATAATGGGTACAATCATTCAGGGTAAATGAACGTCTTTATGCATTTAACATGTAACAATGTTATTAACTGATTTTATAATTTCACAGCCATGTCCTGCGGAATACAGATGGAATCTTATAAGTTTACATTGTCTTTGAAGTGGCACTGAGCTGAAGGAGATCCTCAGTTAACAGTGGTGTTGAAGTTCGTCTGTAGTATGACGAACAGCCTACATCTACCCATACAGAGTTATTCCGTTATGACGTTACAAACGTTCAGGGATAGTGGAGAAGGGTAGATATTTCAATATGAGGTAAGGGACCTGGTTCCGGAAACGATCGAGTCGAAAGTTATAAGCGAAAATTCTTCTGATCTCTCTGATACTGGAGTACACGTACGGTACTATTGTTACTAAGACTGCAGGATAGGCACCTTCCAGACGTCTTAATATGGATCAAAACAAGTAAAAATATGCAGTAAATGTTGTTGTTGTTGTGGTCTTCAGTCATGAGACTGGTTTGATGCAGCTCTCCATGCTACTCTATCCTGTACAAGCTTCTTCATCTCCCAGTACCTACTGCAACCTACATCTGTCTGAATCTGTTTAGTGTATTCATCTCTTGGTCCCCCTCCACGATTTTTACCCTCCACGCTGCCCTCCAATACTAAACTGGTGATCCCTTGATACCTGAGAACATGTCCTAACAACCGATCCCTTCTTCCGGTTAAGTTGTGCCACAAACTTCTCTTCTCCCCAGTCCTATTCAATACCTCCTCATTAGTTATATGATCTACCCATCTAATCTTCAGCATTCTTCTGTAGCACCACATTTCGAAAGCTTCAATTCTCTTCTTTTCCAAACTAGTTATCGTCCATGTTTCGCTTCCATACATGGCTACGCTCCATACAAATACTTTCAGAAACGACTTCCTGACACTTAAATCAATATTCGATGTTAACAAATTTCTCTTCTTCAGAAATGCTTTCCTTGCCATTGCCAGGCTACATTTTATATCCTCTCTACTTCGACCATCATCAGTTCTTTTGCTCCCCAGATAGCAAAACTCCTTTACTACATTAAGTGTCTCATTTCCTAATCTAATTCCCTCAGCATCACCCGACTTAATTCGACTACATTCCATTATCCTCGTTTTGCTTTTGTTGATGTTCATCTTATACCCTCCTTTCATGACACTGTCCATTCCGTTCAACTGCTCTTCCAAGTCCTATGCTGTCTCTGACAGAATTACAATGTCATCCGCCAACCTCAAAGTTGTTATTTCTTCTCCATGGGTTTTAATACCTACTCCGAATTTTTCTTTTGTTTCCTTTACTGCTTGCTCAATATACAGATTGAATAACATCGGGGAGAGGCTACAGCCCTTTCTCACTCCCTTCCCAACCACTGCTTCCCTTTCGTAAGCCTCGACTCTTATAACTGCCATCTAATTTCTGTACAAATTGTAAATAGCCTTTCGCTCCCTGTATTTTACCCCTGCCACCCTCAGAATTTGAAAGAGAGTATTCCAGTCAACATTGTCAAAAGCTTTCTCTAAGTCTACAAATGCTAGAAACGTAGGTTTGCCTTCCCTTAATCTAACTTCTAAGACAAGTCGTAGGGTCAGTATTGCCTCACGTGTTCCAATATTTCTATGGAATCCAAACTGATCTTCCCCGAGGTCAGCTTCTAGTAGTTTTTCCATTCGTCTGTAGAGAATTCGCGTTAGTATTTTGCATCCGTGACTTATTGTGACTGATTGTTCGGTAATTTTCACATCTGTCAGCACCTACTTTCTTTGGGATCGGAATTATAATACTCTTCTTGAAGTCTGAGGGAATTTCGCCTGTCTCATACTTCTTGCTCACCAGATAGTAGAGTTTTGTCAGGACTGGCTCTCCCAAGGCCGTCAGTAGTTCTAATGGAATGTTGTCTACTCCCAGGGCCTTGTTTCGACTCAGGTCTTCAGTGCTCTGTCCAACTCTTCACACAGTATCGTATCTCCCATTTCATCTTCATCTACATCCTCTTCCATTTCCATAATATTGTCCTCAAGTATATTGCCCTTGTATAGGCCCTCTATATACTCCCTCCATCTTTGTGCTTTCCCTTCTTTGCTTAGAACTGGGTTTCCATCTGGGCTCTTGATATTCATGCAAGTGGTGCTCTTTTCTCCAAAGGTCTCTTTTATTTTCCTGTAGGCAGTATCTATCTTACCCCTAGTGAGATAACCCTCTACATCCTTACATTTGTCCTCTAGCCATCCCTGCTTAGCCATTCTGCACTTCCTGTTGATCTCGTTTTTGAGACGTTTGTATTCCTTTTTGCCTGCTTCATTTACTGCATTTTTATATTTTCTCCTGTCATCAACTAAATTCAGTATTTCTCCTGTTACCCAAGGATTTCTACTAGCCCTCGTCTTTTTACCTACTAGGTCCTCTGCTGCCTTCACTACTTCATCTCTCAGAGCTACCCATTCTTCTTCTACTGTATTTCTTTCCCCAATTCCTGTCAATTGTTCCCTTATGCTCTCCCTGAAACTCTGTACAACCTCTGGTTCTTTCAGTTTATCCAGGTCCCATCTCCTTAAATTCCCACCTTTTTGCAGTTTCTTCAGTTTTAATCTACAGTTCATAACCAATAGATTGTGATCAGAGTCCTCATCTGTCCCTGGATATGTCTTACAATTTAAAACCTGGTTCCTAAATCTCTGTCTTACCATTATGTAATCTATCTGAAACCTGTCAGTATCTCCAGGCTTCTTCCATGTATACAACCTTCTTTTATGATTCTTGAACCAAGTGTTAGCTATGATTAAGTTGTGCTCTGTGCAAAATTCTACAAGGCGGCTTCTTCATTTCTTCCCTCCCAATCCATATTCACCTACTATGTTTCCTTCTCTCCCTTTTCCTACTGACGAATTCCAGTCACCCATGACTACTAAATTTTCGTCTCCCTTCACTATCTGAATAGTTTCTTTTATTTCATCATACATTTCTTCGTCATCTGCAGAGCTAGTTGGCATATAAACTTGTACTACTGTAGTAGGCGTGGGCTTCGTGTCTATCTTGGCCACAATAATGCGTTCACTGTTTGTAGTAGCTTACCCGCACTCCCATTTTTTTATTCATTATTAATCCTACTCCTGCATTACCCCTATTTGATTTTGTATTCATAACCCTGTATTCACCTGACCAGAAGTCTTGTTCCTCCTGCCACCGAACTTCATTAATTCCCACTATATCTAACTTTAACCTATCCATTTCATTTTTTTAATTTTCTAGCCTACCTGCCCGATTAAGGGATCTGACATTCCACGCTCCGATCCGTAGAACGCCAGTTTTCTTTCCCTTATAACGACGTCCTCCTGAGTAGTCCCCTCCCGGAGATCTGAAAGGGGGACTATTTTACCTCCGGAATATTTTACCCAAGAGGACGCCATCATCATTTAATCATACAGTAAAGCTGCATGCCCTCGGGAAAAATTACGGCCATAGTTTCCCCTCGCTTTCAGCCGTTCGCAGTACCAGCACAGCAAGGCTGTTTTGGTTAGTGTTACAAGGCCAGATCAGTCAATCATCCAGACTGTTGCCCCTGCAACTACTGAAAAGGCTGCTGCCCCTCTTCAGGAACCACATGTTTGTCTGGCCTCTCAACAGATACCCCTCCGTTGTAGTTGCACCTACGGTACGGCCATCTGTATCGCTGAGGCACGCAAGCCTCCCCACCAACGCCAAGGTGCATGGTTCTTGGGAGGGGGGGGGGGGGGGGGGGGTAGAATCTCAGTTACCTGCTCGTAACAAATAACATCAGAAAATATTGTCTCCAAAAATATTGTCTCCAAAATGAATAGCTTAAAAGCTATGAGCACCTATTCAGCACAAGAAATGTGTTTCACAGTAGGGAAGACGAACAAATGCACATAATTCTTAGTGTACGCACTTAAGAGCCCATATTTACTGGACTTTTTTTTATTTTTACCCATACTAACATCTCTCAAAATAAGTAAAGCAAAGAGTTGGTAGTAGAAGAGATTTGTTATACAGTATTGTAAATGAACAAGTGCTTATATACCTCCTAAGGAAGTCCATGTTTATAAGACGTTTTTCGTGTTTTTGTCCATCCTCTAACCTCTGAATGTTTCCTACCCTGCAGTGTTAGCAACAACGCTACAGGTGCACCTGTCACTGTGTCAGAGACAACAGAGCAATCACCGCTTATAACTTTCGAGTAGGTCGCTTCCGGACCAGGGTCTCGAACCTCAGATTGATACATTTACCCTTCTCCATCATCCCTGAAAGTTTATATCATCACAGAATCACCACGACTACCTGTACCTTGCAAACCTCTGTCTCTGCATAACAGAGCGTACTTCCTATTGTACCATGTATTTGGGTTAGTTGCCTTTCCATTCGCTCATGGAGTGCATGAAATATGGCCGCTTAAACGTCTTTGTACACGCAGTAATTACTTTATTTTCATCTTCACAACAGTAAGAAAAGGGATACGTACACGTGTTGTAGAATGTGCCTCAATTCTTAACTAATTATTCTTGACATTTTGTAAGTAAGCTTTCACGGAACAGCTGACGTCTACCAAGTATATGCCAGCTCGGGTCGCACAGAGTTTCCATATCGCCCTCCTTCAAATTAAACGTATCTGTGATCATTTGCACTGATCATTCGTATGTACATTAGGCCTACCTGATGAAGACCCCACATATTTGAGAAATTAAAAATGCAGAGCAGCCACAAATCGCATGATCAATGAATTTGACATCCAAGCCTAATATTCTCTTCGAGGAGCTCTGAATGTAAGTTTCTACAACAGACGGCTGTCAGTGACGCTGGCTGTTAATATTATGGATCACTACTGCTGTCTTCCTTGTAGGCGGCTTTGACCTGTGCTTTCCCCAAACGGCTCGTTACAATTTTCTTTATTCGAGCGATCTACGGTATATTATGGTTAAAATAGAAGCCAAACAGTCGCAAATTTTGTATGGCATTTGATACGGATTCCACGGGGCCTTGTGCCTTGTTTAAGTTTCACGATTTCAGACATTTTTCTGTATCATTGAACTGATGACTTTATCGTTCGTCTTTCCAGTGGTAAACGAACATTTGAAAACTGGTTTCAGCACTTCTACTTTTTCTTTACTGCATTCAGTCGTCGGATCTCTCCCTAACTGAGAACTTTTGGAGTATTATTGGCAGGGCTCTCCAACCATTTCGGGATTTTGACGAGCTAATGCGCCAGTTGGACAGAATTTGGCACGATATCCCTCAGGAGCACATCCAACAATCCTATCAACCAGTGCCAAGCCAAATAACTGTTTGCATATGGACCAGAAGCGGATCAACGCGTTATTGACTTGCTCAATTTACCATGTTCTTTCTCTTGAATAAGTCGCCCAATGTTTCTGATATTGTAATCACTATTTTGCACATGTACATGACATCTACTGACTTCCGTTCCTTACGGATAATTCTTTAATGGTGCATCTATTTTTCTTTTTTAGTGTTAGAGTGTATTTAGTGGTACATATACCACACGTTTGACAACTGGTGGGTAACATTCTCAGGCTCCTGCTGAAAGATGCCGTCGTAAGCGGAGAAAATATCAAGCGTAAGTTAGCACAAGTGGTCGACTATGATGTTTGTACAATCCCCGGCTTTCACCGTGCTTTCGGCTACTACCACAAGTCCCATGGAAGCCCTCGTGAGTGCCCCCACTGGTTCCCGTCTGTGGCGCGGTCCGTGTTTCGAGCAGCTGTTGCCCCGGGTGACTGCTTATCAGGATTTAAGACACGGTCATCGAACGCCTGTAACAAGAAACGTGAATGATACAACCACACGACACGTATCCATTGATCCACGGTGCAAACTCGGTGATCCCGTGACCACTGTAGTCATAATTGATGTTGTTGTTGGGTTAATGCGGGAAAACGGAGGGATCTCCGTTGCGAAGTCCCATCCTCAATGACCGCCGCCTGTCCTGCTTTATAGAGCAGCCACGGCTTCGACGCCATGTCAGTGAATTTCCCTAGCCAGCCGCTGTGACCGAGCGTTTCTAGGCGCTTCAGTCTGGAACCGCGCTGCTGCTACGGTCGCAGGTTCGAATCGTGCCTCGGGCATGCATGTGTGTGATGTCCTTAGGTTAGTTGGGTTTAAGTAGTTCTAAATCTAGGGGACTGATGACCTCAAATGTAAAGTCCCATAGTGCTTAGAGCCATTTGAACCATTTGAATTTCCCTATTTGCAGCACGTACCGTCGCCTGAATGTTTCCCCATTCATATCTCCTTCACCTGTGTATTTTTCTCACCGCGTCACGTGCCCTAAACACCACAAGGCGGTTTTAAGTTTCGCGGTGAAAGTTTGGGCCCATCGATGTATCTCATTCAGGAATTAAGGACAACGTCGATGCATCAAAACTAGTTTGAATATTGTGGCAAAGTGAATATTGTTGCGGGACCTCAGAGTAACCAAAAAGTAAGAAGGCCAATCCACGGAACATTTACCTGTACACGGCTATGGAAATACCTTTTGTGCTTCTGAAGTGACTGGAGCTCATATCAATTGTTGTTCAGCCATGACCACGTGTCTCAACGCACGCGTTACATCATAATCCGTTGAAGAATACGGGTGTGGAGTTAAAATCATTTTTCCCCATTTTCTACAGGAGTTGTTTATGACTGAGATCTAACTGCTGCTGTAATACAACTCTGTGTGCTGTATTTTTTGGAGTGTGGATAATTCAGGCAAGTAGACAGGTGCTGTTGTTAACTGATGACCGCATGTTGACAGATTCCCCATTTTTTCATTTGCTTTGTTTATAACTGAGATCTAACTGCTGCACCACTGTGTACTACATTCCTTGCAGTGTCAATTTCTCGGGCAAGTTGACGGTTGGTTACTGTTAAATCGTCTCCCACACTATCCATTTCGATGTCCTTAAATTTTACTGCGCGAACAATTCTTTTCCGAGTCCGCTGACCGGTTTCTCTGAGGAATTTTCTCTAAGATTTCAAATGAATCCGTCTTCCAGTTTGGATACACGGATAGCATTTCTTTTCTCTGCGTATTCTTTTGCAGATGTAAGTACATATTTTCACTCTAATTTAAGTGTTCACCCTACACTAACTGCAGAACTGATATGGATTTCTCTACACTTAAAACAATTTGTGGAAAAGATTAAGTAACTAAACTAACAGACACCTGATAGCTTTTGTTCGCAAATATAGCAGCGAAACGTTTGTTTACTCCTCACTGTGATCCTTTGAAGCTTTTGAATACGACAAACTAAATACACACATGTAAACTTCAATGCAACACGTTGCTGAAATGTTGTCCACGAATTGTATTAGCTAGCTCTAAGGTAGTTAGCTGCAGAAGCATTCAATTAGCTCAAATGTCGAATGCCGAAGTGGTATTTGTATAAAAAGTTAATAGATTCATTGCGTCACCACATCCGAATTAGGTATAATTTAGTTTACAATGTTACGTCATATATAGGCGATTCCGTTTGTTGAATGTAGCTTATACAATATTTTTGCTTTGAGAGCAGATGCTGTGTATGAAATTTAACGTGAATACTATAAAAATACGCTCAGATAAAACAGACAGAGCGAAGCGAAATAGCCGGCAATAATTCAAACGGTGCATTTACAATATAGCCCCCACGCCAGAAAAAGCACATTGGAAAGCGTTTACGATATTTAAATGAGGCACGTGCAACTAGAACGATACGTAATTCCCTTGGTTTTTAATTTAATCTCAAATTAAACACGCATAACTCAAATACTGACAGAGACGCATCTGTGCCTGATTGTACCAAAAGGCCTCCCTGCGTTAGACTTTTAAATGTGCTGCTTGTATTTCAGAACTTTTCTCCTTTCTATTTTTCTTGCTCGTCATCGTTTTTCTTGCTTCTTCAATTTTTGTTCGGCATTTTTCCAGAAAAAACGATCAAAATTAAACTTATATAATGGTTAGAGATATATGTAGTTTTTGAACACAGCAAGTGGTCGATACATTTTTTTTTTTTTGTACTAACTGACCCCTTTTATTGTTACTGTTTCTAACCTATATTAAACTAGTCATTAAAATATCAGAGTTTTAGACTCTCAACTTGACGTAATATCATGCACTTGCTTACACATGTTCTTTGTCTGCTCATAGAACTTTACAACGTTTTACAAGATTCACTCCCCATTACCAGTGAGCTCCCTACCGCCGTTGGATAAGCAGCAGCCAGCAAATCAAATGGTTCAAATGGCTCTGAGCACTATGGGACTTAACTTCTAAGGTCATCAGTCCCCTAGAACTTAGAACTACTTAAACCTAACTAACCTAAGGACATCACACACATCCATGCCCGAGGCAAGATTCGAACCTGCGAGCAGCCAGCAGCAAGTCGTACTCTTAGCTCACATATTTGTTTCATAGTTTAATTCTTAATTTCTTTGCGTGTTTTTGGGTACATGCATAGTTCAATTCACAAATTTCGGGCGTATTATAGTATTTGAGAGTTGTAGCATCACTTTTAGTACCCATATAGTGTAAATTCGCGTAGTCGTCAGTCATCTGTTTGCTTTGAACGGCATGTGAGATAAAAGAGAGGAAAAAATTGGTAGGGATGGATAGGGACTACGCCTATTGTGTACGGATTCAGGGGGAATTGGCCACCGTCCGTAAACAGGTGGAAGTTGTGTTGGCCGTGGTCGACAGGCTCCAGGCTGTTGCCCTGGGCCCCGGTGGCATTGGGACACCCGAGGCGAGCGCTTTGGCGCCTCTGGAACCTGTAGCATCGCCTGGGATCTCTGATGCCACTGCGCCCTCGGATTTGGACGTCCCTGCCAGTCGACACTTGCCTGACGGTGATCGGCGAACCGTGGCGGCGTCGCGAATCCCTGGGCGGAGGGCGAAAGTTGGTGCTGGCCACAAGGCTGTACCCTTAAGCCTCCGTAACAGGTTTGAGATACTGACCACTGTTGAAAGCACTTCTGAGCCAGCAAGGGCGGCCTCGCCTGTTGCGGCAGTGGCCGGTCTTCCTGAGAGGTCCGGACATGCGCAGAGGGTGGGATTGCTTGTCATTGCATTGGGAGTTCCAGTGTTAGGCGGGTGATGGAGCCCTTTAGGGATATGGCAGGTATGGACGGGAAGAAAGCCAATGTGCACTCTGTGTGCATACAGGAGGGAGTCATCCAAGATGTGGAAAGGGTCCTTCCGCATGCCATGAAGGGTACAGGGTTCAGCCAACTGCAGGTAGTGGCTCATGTCAGCACTAAGGACGTGTGTCGCTATGGATCGGAAGAGATTCTCTGGTTTCCGGCGGCTATCTGAGTTGGTGAAGACTGTCAGTCTTGCTAGCGAGAGGAAGGCAGAGCTCACCATCTGTAGCATCGTCGACAGGACAGATTCTGGACCTTAGGTACAGAGCCGAGTGGAGGGTCTGAATCAGAGGCTAAGACGGTTCTGCGGCAGTGCAGGCTCCAGATTCCTCGACTTGCGCCATAGGGTGGTGGGGTTTCGAGTTTCGCTAAATAGCTCGGGTGTCCACTACACACAGAAGGCGGCTGCACGGGTAGCAGGGGCTGTGTGGCGTGGACTGAGCGGTTTTTTTGGTTATACAGTCTCGCAAAAGATCAAAAAGGGCTCCAGTCTCAAAGGGTACATGGCAAACAAACGACACGAATCGACCAAGCAACAGTCGGTATTGCAGTTGTAAATTGCCGTAGCTGTGTTGGAAAAGTACCAGAGCTCCAAGCGCAGATAGAAAAGAAAGCTGAAATCGTTTTAGGAACAGAAAACTGGCTAAAGCCGGAGATAAATTCTGCCGAAATTTTTACAGTGGTGTTCAGAAAGGATAGATTTAAAAAAATAGGTGGTTGTGTGTTTATGTCTGTTGGTAGTAGTTTATCTTATAGTGAAGCTGAAATAGATAGTTCCTGCGAATTACTATGGGTAGAGGCTATACTCAACAACCGTACCAAAATAATAATTGGCTCCTTCTACAGACCCCCCGACTCAGATGATATAATAACTGAAAGATTCAAAGAAAACTTGAATCTCATTACAAATAAGTACCTCACTCATACGCCGGCCGGAGTGGCCGAGCGGTTCTAGGCGCTACAGTCTGGAACCGCGCCACCGCTACGGTCGCAGGTTCGAATCCTGCCTCTGGCGTGGATGTGTGTGATGTTGGGTTTAAGTAGTTCTAAGTTCTAGGGGACTGATGACCTCAGCAGTTAAGTCCCATAGTGCTCAGAGCCCACGCATACAGTTATAATTGGTGGAGACTTCAATCTACCCTCGATTTGTTGGCGAAATAGATGTTCAAAGCCAGTGGTAGACAGAAAACATCTTCCGAAATTGTACTAAATGCTTTCTCTGAGAATTACTTTGAACAATTAGTTCATGAGCCCACACGAATTGTAAATGGTTACGAAAACACACTGGACCACTTAGCCAGAAATAATCCTGATCTAATAGAGAGCGTCATGGTGGATACAGGGATTAGTTAACACAAGGTCATTGTAGCGAAGCTCAAAACCATATCAACCAAAACCACTAAAAATAAAAGCAAAATATATCTATTTAAAACAGCAGATAAAAATTCGCTTGATGCTTTCCTAAGAGAGTCTCCATTACTTCCAAGCCAATTATGTAAGTGTGGCTCAAATTCAAAGATACGGTATCGACAGCAATAGATAGATTCATACCGTATAAGTTAATAAGAGACGGGGCTTATCCACCACGGTACACAAAACTCGTTAGAACACTGTTGCAGAACCAACGAAAAAAAGAGATTCTGGTCGTATGTAAAGTGCACCAGAGGCGAAAAACAGTCAATACCGTCACTCCGCGATAGCGACGGAAATGTTGCCGATGATGGCGATACTAAGTACAGTTATCCGTAATTCCTTCACGAAAGAAGACGAAGTAAATATTCTATATTTCGAAACCAGAATAGCTGCTAGCATGAGTGACATAAAAGTGGATATCTTAGGTGTTGCGAAACAACTCAAATCACTTAAGAAAGGCAAGTCTTCCGGTCCATATGGTATACCAATCAGGTTCCTTTCAGACTCTGCAGACACAATAGCGCCTTTCGTAGCAATCATATACAACCGATCACCTGACGAAAGATCTGTTCTTAAAGACTGGAAAGTAGCACAGGTCACACCAATATTCAAGAAAGGATATAGGAGTAACCCATTGAATTACAGACCCATATCACTGACCTCAAATTGCAGTAGGATTTTGGAGCATATACTGTACTCGAACATTATGAATCACCTTTAAGAAAATGACTTATTGATACATAACCAACACGGATTCAGAAAATATCGTTTTTGTGCAACACAGCTAGTTCTTTATTCACATGAAGTAATGAGTGGTGTCGACAAGGGACCTCAAAAAATGGCTCTGAGCACTATGGGACTCAACTGCTGAGGTCATTAGTCCCCTAGAACTTAGAACTAGTTAAACCTAACTAAGGACATCACAAACATCCATGCTCGAGGCAGGATTCGAACCTGCGACCGTAGCGGTCTTGCGGTTCCAGACTGCAGCGCCTTTAACCGCACGGCCACTTCGGCCGGCTGACAAGGGATCTCAGATCGATTCCATATTCCTGGATTTCCAGAAGGCTTTTGATACTGTTCCTCACAAGCGACTATTAATCAAATTGCGTGCATATGGAGTATCGTCTCAGTTGTGTGACTGGATTCGTAATTTATTCTCAGAGAGGTCATAGTTCGTAGTGATGGACGGTAAATCATCGAGTAGAACAGAAGTGATATCTGGCGTTCCGGAAAGTAGTGTCATAGGCCCAATGCTGTTCCTGATTTACATAAATGATCTAGGTGATAATCTGAGCAGCCTCCTTAGGTTGTTTGGAGATGATGCTGTAATTTACCGTCTAGTAAAATCATCACACGATCAATTCGAATTACAAAATGATCTAGAGAGTATTTCTGTATGGTGCGAAAAGTGGTAATTGGCACTAAACTAAGAAAAGTGCGAGGTCATCCACATGGGCACTAAAAGAAATCCGATCAATTTTGGGTATAAGATATATCGCAAAAATTTAAGTGCTCTCAATTCGACTAAATAGTTAGGAATTACAATTACGAGCAACTTAAATTGGAAAGACCACGTAGATAACATTGTGGGGAAGGCCACATAAAGACTGCTCTTTGTTGGCAGAACACTTAGAAGATGCGACAAACCCACTAAAGAGGCAGCCTACATTACATTGTCCGTCCTCTACTGAAGTGTTGCTGCGCGGTGTGGGATCCTTACCAGGTAGGACTGACGGAAGACATCGAAAAGGTGCAAAGAAGGGCAGCTTGTTTCGTGTTATGGTGAAATAGGGGTGAAAGTGTCACTGATACTATACTCGAGTTGGGGTGGCAGTCACTGAAGCAAAGGCGGTTTGCGGCGAGATGTATTTACGAAATTTCAGTCACCAACTTTCTCTTCCGAATGCAAAAATATTTTGGTGACACCCACCTACTAAGTAGAAATGATCATCATAATATAATAAGAGAAATCAGAGCTCGAATGGAAAGACTTAGGTGTTCCTTTTTTCCACGCGCCATTCGAGAGTGGAATGGTAGAGAAGTAGTATGAAAATGGTTCGATGAACCCTCTGCCAGGCACTTAAGTGTGAATTGCAGAGTAACTATGTAGATGTAGATGTAGACACGAAATCTGCCCTCGTATGTTATGGAGATAAAAGCACAAGTTGTAACCTCCTGAATGTACTGCTTTTAAACTTTCGCACGTGATTCGCGCAGCCTCACTGCAGCCGTCTAATGCCCGAGCGAAGTATTGTACAGCAGAGATACTCGTAGAACCACAGCCGTTCTATTCGCGGGATGTTAGGAGGGGGAGGAGGAGGTTATTGTTTAACGTCCCGTCTACAACGAGGTCATTAGAGACGGCGGGATGTTGAAGCCGAGGGAAGAGGAGGGGAACGGTATCTCGTCTACCCAAAGTGTTTTGAAATCTTGTTCGCGAAAGCATGTTATTCTACGCGAAACATAAGTAATGTGAGTACGTAATATGTAAACCAGAGGCATGCATCATACCTGCGCGGCCCGCTCAGGACGGCAATTAGCATACTCAGTAATAAAGCCGCATTATAAAAAGGGAGGAAGGGATAATGTAGACAATTTTAAACATGTGAATCTTCAGGTTTTGGCGGCGCAAAGACTGTTCCATTAAGTTTCGGGTGTGCAGCCGCAAGAAATCTCCTTCTTCTAATATTTCGACTGTATAACGTTCAGCCATATTCAGAGTGAGCCGCAAGAGTGCCGCTCCAGTAATTTTTTTTTTCTTTATTGATTTTCAATTCCCCCCGAAGGGGGCGGGCTGGCAGCAGCTTACTACGCTGCTCTACAGCCTCCGCTCCAGTGCTCGTTTCGTCCCTTTATACTGTTGTACCGCGCGACTGCGAATGCGGCCACAGATGCAAATGCGCCAGAGACGTTGGTCGGCGGCAGAGACGTGCATAATGCGCGATTTGTATCTATGACTCCGCAGTTGATCTGTGCTGGCGAATCGATATATCATTGTGAGCTGCACTGTGACGACGTCTTTGCTAGTTTATTACAGCAAGTGCCGGATTCCATGATTTATCAAGATTGAAACCACTATCTCTATTAATTAAATTCGTCGTCAAGCGAATTTCAAGTGCCTCCTTCACTGTCGAGTCCCAAAAGGATGATGTAGTTGCCAAAATTTCGACGTTGTCATACAACATAGTGTGAGTCGTGAGAGCGCACATTATTTCTGACGAAAACAGTCTGCAAGATGAACTTTCCCACTTACATAGAGTGTTTGAAGACAATGGGTACTCTCCACAACAAATACAGAGGGCACTGAAAATGAAACCGAAAGAGGCCACAAAGAAAGCAGATGAAGATGAAGAAACCTTTAAATCGATGGCCTTCCTGCCATATGTGGGTAGCCTCTCATCAAAAATAGGACGCATTCTCGGCAGACACAAAGTAAAAGTGATTTTTCGTCCTCCTCCCAAGACAGCTGCACTCGTGGGCTCCGTCAAAGATGATTTGCTGCTCCGAAAATCTAGAGTTTACAAAATTCCATGTGAATGTGGCCTTTCTTACATCGGACAAACAACTCGTACTGTCCAAGAAAGATGTGCAGAACACCGGAGGTACACACGACTTTTAGATCCTAACAAGTCGTCAGTGGCAGAGCACTGTATTGATAATGTGTAACCTCCCCCTCACTTATCGACCTTAATGACAGTGAAAAATTAGACCGCGTGTACCTAATGGAAATTTGGGAAAGCAATCGTCACCGAAGTTAATCTGTCGGTAAAGAGGGAGGAAAGGGTTACATCTAAATGAAAGGAAAAATGCAAATGAAACTGGTGGAAATTAATTTTGAAAAGGGGTAAAGTTAATAAAGAAAGTAAGTGTGCGGCCGTTACGTTAGCAATTAACTAGCGGTAATTAGATATTTGAGATTTGGGGGAAATTACGGTCACCAGTCCTAAGGACAATTACTATAGTAACTGAAAAAGAAAGGTTATTACACATATAATTAGCACTAGAAGCGTGGCAACTGAAGGTTGACACGTGTAGTGTGAAAACTGAAAGTTTGTCAGAAGTAATAAATTTCGCTACACTCTGACTTAATTTAGCAAAAGAATTAATAAAACCGGAAAATCGAAAGTTAATTTAGTGACTGAAGTTAATAGTGAGCTTTCTTTCTAAAGCACATCGAAATTCAGTAAAATACGGTTAGTATTGGACTACCTCAACAATCATTTCAAAAGCAACTTGACTCTACACGATTTAGAAATAAGAGATTTAACTTCGAACTTGAATTAAATGATTCTGAACAATTAACAAGAGTAAAATTTAGTACGTACCAAGCTGAGTTGCAGTCACAGGTAAGCTAAAATATGCTAACAAAACTCGCTTTCTTAATTTGTGCTCGTGTAATCTAAATATTGTAGCCAGCTATAAATACTTTAACTGAACTTTGAAAATAAAGCAGTGAAATTGAATTATATTATTTTAATGCTGACGTTTGAATTTCAACGACACTGGGGTTCATTTCGGAAAAGGAAGGGACCCTGCTTGGCAATTGGGACAATGAGCAACAAAGGTTCATGCTAAGTTGCTGTAATTTTGTGATGCAACAATTTTAAAAGCTGAGGTCTGCCATACAGTTCTGAAACTTTACGTGCTTTTAGTCTTCCTTGTTGGTTGATTGAAGGTTTGAAGTCGCCGATCGAGGAGGTGGCGACAGTCACTCATTGTCGGCCGTCGCTGTTGCAGAAGCTGGATGTTGGCGCGCCTTCTTCTCGACACGGTCACCAGGCGAAACGGGCTCTTGATGTGTGCCAGCTAATGCTTCCCGTCCGCGACACCGTGCTAGAAACTACCATAGCCAGTCGATCGCAATTACTTGCTGCCAAACCCTGAAAGCCCGGCAACTTGCGGGAGAGTCACACAACACACCTGCTCAATCGCACTACTCCAACCAGACTCTCCTCTCGCTGCCCGCGCTCCACGCGGCAGAGTTAACACTACCAAAGATCCTACACACTTTCGTTCTTCACATGACCTATCGATGTATTCGTTCGATAGCATAGTTTTCCCTAGGCAAGACCCAGCGTAAAATACAAATAATATTTTCAAAACAAACCAATTATACATCGACATAAATGCATAAATATATATATATATACAAATATTAAAACAATTACAATATATAAAGACACAGAAATGTTATATCTTCAGGTAACAAAATAAGGAAAAAATTATGGTACAATAGATGGAAATAGGAGGATATGCATTTCCGGCGTTACAAATGGTCACAGTATGTTGTATGACAACGTCGAAATTCTGGCAACTACATCATCCTTTTGGGACTCGATAGTGAAGGAGGCACTTGAAATCCGCTTGACGACGAATTTAATTAATAGAGATAGTGGTTTAAATCTTGATAAATCATGGAATCCGGCACTTGCTGTAATAAACTCGCAAAGACGTCGTCACAGTGCAGCTCACAACGATATATCGATTCGCCAACACGGATCAACTGCGGAGTCATAGATACAAATCGCGCATTATGCACGTCTCTGCCGCCGACCAACGTCTCTGGCGCATTTGCATCTGTGGCCGCATTCGCAGTCGCGCGGTACAACAGTATAAAGGGACGAAGCGAGCACTGGAGCGGCAGTCTTGCGGCTCACTCTGAATATGGCTGAACGTTATACAGCCGAAATATTAGAAGAAGAAGGAGATTTCTTGAGGCTGCACACCCGAAACTTAATGGAACAATTTTGAACTTATTTCTATGCATCAGTGTTTGCTTGACTTATTGACAGGGCCGTGGATGTAAAGATAGTTCATAGTGGTGGATGGTTAAATAGGAAGGGGGGCTGACCCAGGGATCAGTGCTGGGGCCGCTCCTGTTCCTTATTTATATAAATGATATGCCGTCTAGTATTACAGGTGATTCTAAAATATTTTTTTGCTGATGACATTAGCTTGGCGGTAAAGGATGTTGTGTGCAACACTGGCACTATTTCAAATAGTGCCGTTCAGAGCGTAAGTTCATGGGTTGTACAAAATAAATTGACGCAAAATCACAGGAAGACTCAGGTTTTATAGTTTCCAGTACACAATTCAACAAAATCTGACGTTCTAAGTACGCAGAATAGGCGTATGATTACTGAGACTGAACAGTTCAAATTTCTAGGTGTCCAGTTAGATAGTAAACTGTCATGGAAATCCTATGTTCAGCACCTTGTTCAAAGACTTAATGCTGCCATTTTTACTATTAGAATAGTATTCGAAGTAAATTCTCAGAAATGGGCGGTTCGGGCAATAAGCGGTGTAAGTTCACGAAGCTCTTGCCGACCCCTGTTCATTAGTCAGGGTATTCTGACATTGGCCTCTATATATATATATATATAATTTACGATTATTCCCTTTTGAGTGAGCGATTGAACTTGAGTAGTCATGATTTATTCTTCGTTCTTCCCAAATTCCTTTCATACGTTCACTGTGTTCTCCCTTGAGTTCTTCCGACCATCCTTTTCCCGTTCTGTTCTCCGTATGTTCTTCTTTAAGTGTGTGTTTCTGTATGATGTTTCTAAATTGTTCTCTATTGTTTATGTTGTCTTGTGTGATTCCCAGTTCTTTAATATTTTCTTCTGCTTTGATCCGCTTTGTCTTGTTTTTGCTCTTGTTTACTATCCCAAAGATTCGTCTTGTGAGCCTGCTTTTATTCATCCTGCCGATATGTCCATAACATTTCGTCCTTCTCTTTCTAATGGTGTCTGTTACTGCTTCTATGTCTTCGTATATCTCTCTAGTTGGCTTCTTCATCCAAATACCTTCCCGAAACACTGGTTCATATATTTTCCTCAAAATTTAAACCAAAAAACTACAAAGAACGAAACTCGTGTAGCTTGAAGGGGGAAACCAGATGGCGCTATGGTTGGCCCGCTAGATGGCGCTGCCATAGGTCAAACGGATATCAACTGCGTTTTTTTTTTAAATTGGAACCCCATTTTTATTACATATTTGTGTAGTACGTAAAGAAATATGAATGTTTTAGTTGGATCACTTTTTTTTCTTTGTGATGGATGGCGTTGTAATAGTTACAAACGTATAAGTACGTGGTATCACGTAACATTTCGCCAGTGCGGACGGTATTTGCTTCGTGATACATTATCCGTGTTAAAATGGACCGTTTACTAATTGCGGAAAAGGTCGATATCGTGTTGTGAGCCTGCTTTTATTCATCCTGCCGATATGTCCATAACATGTGATCAAAATGCACAACGGGCTTGTGCTATGTATGCTGTTCGATATCCTGGACGACATCATCCAAGTGTCAGGACCGTTCGACGGATAGTTACGTTATTTAAGGAAACAGGAAGTGTTTAGCCACGTGTGAAACCTCAACCACGACCTGTAACAAATGATGATGCCCAAGTAGGTGTTTTAGCTGCTGTCGCGGCTAATCCGCACACCAGTAGCAGACAAATTGCGCGAGAATCGGGAATCTCAAAAACGTCGGCGATGAAAATGCTCCATCAACATCGACTGCACCCGTACCATATTTCTATGCACCAGGAATTGCATGGCGACGACTTTGAACGTCGTGTACAGTTCTGCCACTGGGCACAAGAGAAAATACGGGACGATTACAGATTTTTTGCACGCGTTCTATTTAGCGACGAAGCGTCATTCACCAACAGCGGTATCATAAACCGGCATAATATGCACTATCGGGTAACGAAAAATCCACGATGACTGCGGCAAGTGGAACATCAGCGACCTTGGCGGGTTAATGTATGGTGCTGCATTATGGGAGGAAGGATAATTGGCCCCCATTTTATCGATGGCAATCTAAATGGTGCAGTGTATGCTGATTTCCTACGGAATGTTCTACCGATGTTACTACAAAATGTTTCACTGCATGACAGAATGGCGATGTACTTCCAACATGATGAATGTCTGACACATAGCTCGCGTGCGGTTGAAGCGGTATTGAACAGCATATTTCATGATAGGTGGATTGGTCGTCGAAGCACCATACCATGGCCCGCACTTTCACCGGATCTGACGTCCCCGGATTTCTTTCTGCGGAGAAAGTTGAAGGATATTTGCTATCGTGATCCACCGACAACGCCTGACAACATGCGTCAGCGCATTGTCAATTCATGTGCGAACATTACGGAAGGCGAACTACTTGCTGTTGAGAAGAATGTCGTTACACGTATTGCCAAATGCATTAAGGTTGACGCACATGATTTTGAGCATTTATTGCATTAATGTAGTATTTACAGGTAATCACGCTGTAACATCATGCGTTCTCAGAAATGATAAGTTCACGAAGGTATATGTATCACATTGAAACAACCGAAATAAAATGTTCAAACGTTCTGTACTTTAATTTTGAAAAATCTACCTGTTACCAACTGTTCGTCTAAAATTGTGAGTCATATGCTTGTGACTATCACAAAGCGAAAAAAGTGGTCCAACTAAAACATTCATATTTCTTCACCTACTACACGAATATGTAATAAAAATGGGGGTTCGTATTTTAAAAAAAAACACAGTTGATATCCGTTTGACCTATGGCAGCGCCATCTAGCGGGCCAACCATAGCACCATCTGGTTTGTCCCTTCAAGCTAGACAAGTTTCGTTGTATGTAGTTTTTTCGTTTGACGCTTATTTCGTGAGATATTTTGACCGGTCACGATCAATGGACCGTCGTTTCTTGTTAATAATAACAGCTTATTGCCAAGATTTAGCAGCTTTCATTCAGTTAATACTAAGCAGAAATACAATCTGCATTTCGATCGCACTTCCTTGACACTTGTGCAGAAAGGCGTGCAGTATTCTGCAGCGTCCGTTTTCAATAAGCTACCATAAGAATTAAAAAATATTACCAGTAATCAAAGCGCTTTCAAATCAAAGCTGAAAAGTGCCCCCATGGACACTCCTTGTATTCTGCCCGGGAGTTCCTTGAAACCCTCTTGTTGATATGCTCCATAAATCACCAAACATTTTTAATATTGATTTTATGAGTCTGTTCCTTGTCTTTAAGTTCTGATTCAATCGTAACAAGATTTAACCACTCTTTATTCGTTGCTGAAATGGCGTTATGTACTATAAGCTGCTGCTCAATTTATTCTTTATTTTGCGATCATTCTGCATCAGAGACCATTTTCCATCACCTGTTTTTCGTAAGCAATGGATACAAAAAGTTTCAAATGAAATTGATGTTTCAAAGTCTTACTAAAATATGAACTAACAACACTTACAGGTTGTTTATTTATATAGGAAACTGGTTTCCTCTATGAGTCTGCGGTCATTGTGGATATGCTGTATATAAAACAGTCTAGATCGCTTATTAAAATTGCTTTATTTGGTACGAACTTCGGCTACTGAAATCATTAACTACCAAAGAACTTAGAACTTATAAATGAAGTTCCTGTGTCAGTATTAAAAAGGATAGTTGCTAAATTATTTATTTTTGTAAGTAGACGCCCCTACTCCCACTATAATAGCACATCAACCTAAAGGAGAAATATTGCATACGCTATCTACATGTAAATCACGTAGACTTTGTTCTGTATGTTTTAATTTCACTATATGTAGAATTTTCAGAAGTACCAATTTCGCATTGGCTTAAGAAAGTTTGGTACACCGCTTAAAAAGCGATTCACAATGGTCAGTGCGTCAAGCGTGGAACGATAATCTGGCGTGCAGAATCGACTTGAGTGTGTCTCACTTCTTTGTCTTACAGCTGTCTTTAATTTCATCTCTCACACATGAAATCTACACTATGGTAAGATGTTTGTAAATACTTTTGGAAACGACCTAGAGCAGGGATGCTCAATCTTTTTATAACTGTTATCTTTCCGAGAATTGTTTAATACAGCAATGGCGTAACGTCAAATTAATAATAGAACTCACTCTTGATACTGCATGTTACTCTTCTTTGTGCTTATTTTGGGCGTGTTTAGACAAATGATAGAGCATGCATATTCTAAGATTTGATAGTGGATATAAATTTGGGCTCTACTGATCAATGAAAGAAAAAAAAAACATGCTTCCACTTTAATATTCTTTATTTCTAACTAGAAACAGATCTTTCATACAGCAATCACGAAATTAACATTTTAGTTTATCTAAATGAAACAAAAATATGTGTCATTTGTCCTATTGCAAATTCGATCCCAAATAATTTATAATAAGAGCATACTTTTCAACTTTTAGCAGAACGCAAGTTGAACTCGAGTCATCTGACACATGGTTCTTCATTGAGTCTTTTACGTGATTCATTTCCGAAAATATTCACGCACGGGCATAGGCAGATGGAAATACTGTCAAGGTAGCAAACACTACTTTCAGGCTGGACGTATCTGGAATTGAATTCCACGTTTGCATAATTTTAATGTCGGTATTCTTGCTCACATTGCCTTTCTAACTCATTTATTCCCAATTAATTTCTTGTTTCGATAAATTTTTGAGTTCATATTGAACTAGACAAGAAATCAATGAGCTGCATTTCAAATTCTTTAATGTCCAACAAATCAAACTGAGACGCTTTCAGTTTATCCAGTGAAGTCGCATCTGAATGTATAATAAATTTTAGTGTTTTCAACACTTTTTGAACTGAGAATATCTCTATGAAATGCCTTAGATTGAAAAATGTATTACTGTAGAAAATTCTTTAGTGACTTATTCTTGGTCTGGCTTTTCTTATAACTCCAAATCAATTGTAATTTTTTTCGAATATGCGAAGGTACTCGTGTACAGTAAAAGCAGAACTCCTTGAACGAATACAGTTAAGAAGTTCACATTCACAGGACATGTACTTTAGCATGTTCTGCAGAAATGATTAGCAGTTGAACCATGTCGGTCAGCAGGTTCAAGGTCAACATGGATATCCTTGCTGAACAGTACCTACCGGTAAAATGTGCCTGTGGCTCTCGTTGTCGCTACAGACAGAAGGAAATGGATCAGTGTGAGTTGAGCGGACGTGAAGGTGCCTCGCAGTCGTATGCACGAACCACACCGTCAAATCAGTGAGTTTGAAAGAGGGCGCGTTATTGGCATGAGAGTATGTGACGCATCCATCCGGGAAATTGCTGCTCTTGTGGGAAGAAGTGTCTCGTCAGAGGTGTCTACACAATGGTTCACGGAAGGCCGTAGACACGACGATACAGGTCAGGTCGAGCACCACTACCACTCCCTGAGAAGACTCATACCTCATCCGAATGGCACTACAAGACAGACCTGCATCCTCTTCGGCTCTGGGGCAACATTGGAATAGAGCAACGCATCACACATTATCAGGTATGATAGTCTGACGCTGTTCATTATGGCATGGGTTACGTGCGCGCCTTCACATCTCCAGCTACCTTTGACGGATGTGCAGACACATGCTAGCCGGCAACGGTGTACAGAACAACATCACTGAGTACAGGAATGGCATCAGATTGTGTTTTAGGGTGAATCCAGGTTCCGTTTGTTTGAAAATGATGGCCGCACTTTGGTTCGCTGAAGACAGGGAGAGCTGCATCAAAGTGACTGCTTTCGCACAAGACATACAGCGCCAACTTAAGGCTCAAGGCCATGTGGTGTGGGGTGGTATCGGGTGCTACCACGAATCGCAGTTAGTACATATCCAGGGCGCTGTAAGCAGTGTGACCTACGTGAACGACATCCTGCGACTCGTTGCCTTCCTGCACAACAGCCCAAACTCCATTTTTCAGCAAGACAATGGACGAGCACATGTTGCTGCACGAGCTTGTGTCTTCTTGGTGTCACAGCCTTTTGCCCTGGCCCGCCATATCACCAGACATGTCGCCAATCGAAAATGTGTAAGGTGTGGTGAAATGACGGGTGCAGCAGTGTGACCCAGTGCCGATCACCACAGATGAATTTTAGAACCAGGCGAATGCAGCATACTGTACGATTCCAAACTTGAAGTTGAGCCTCAAAACCGAGAGAAAGATCTTTTATAACAATAACTGTCTTGGTTGTGCCTTAAAGCTTTACATTCAAATCATGCTGACACATGTCGGCAAAAAACACATATCTTCCATCATGGTGAATATTGCACAGTTCTCCCTCATTTTGGAAAAACAGTCTGATTTCTTTCCAATAATTCACAAATCTTTAAAGTACGATGCTGCAGCTCAAGCAGCGAACATTGTTATACACTAGTAAGCCATTGTACACATGGCTATACAAATTGTTGTGTCATTGGAACATACTAGCAATGATATTTCGAAATCGATTCTTCTTTCATGTAATTTACAACACAATATCGAACAAACACAGCTAAACGGGCAGAATTAGTTAAAACTGTAGTGTCGTCAAGGCGCAACGAAATATAAGGAGAGGTACTGATGACATTTTGTTGTCGTTTATTTTTACATTTCCCGCCAGTTTTAGGATTCTGTAATTAGTTCGTTGCCTTTACTTTCCTTTCTTTCCCTTCTACTTTCAATTACCTACACTGGTGTCCAAAGTGAAAACAACAAATGGAAATTTTCCAAGGTAGCGTTTATTTTGCCGCGAAACACTATAAACAGGCGATAGTAAACTAGAAACAATGTAATGAATACTGAATGTAAATTACTGTAACATGCATAACGGCAAACAAAAATGTTTTTCGTTTTTTCCAGTTTAATGGATTTGCACACACATTCACACAACTGCTCAATATGTTCCGTATGGGGTGCAAGCTCCTTTTGCAGCAATACAGGCCTGACAGCAATGAGACGAACTAAATAGAAACCTAGTCCCAACACGGCATCATATAGCGCTCTTAGAAAAATAGTTCCGAGACTGTTACCTGAAATGCTCCTCCATGATACTGACAAGAGGGAGATTGAGCTAATAATTAAATCACTAAACACCAAGAACTCTTATGGATATGACGGGGTATCTATCAGAATACTGAAGTATTGTTCTATGTATGTTAGCCCAGTACTTAGCCATATCTGTAACTTTTCGTTTAGGAGTGGTCAGTTTCCTGACCGATTAAAGTACTCGGTAATGAAGCCACTTTATAAAAAGTGATATAGGGATAATGTTGACAATTTTAGACCTATTTCTTTGCCATTGGTGTTTGCTAAAGTTATCGAGAAGCTTGTATATACAAGGTTACTGGAGCATTTAAATTCACATTATTTGCTGTCAAATGTACAGTTTGGTTTTAGAAATGGTTCAACAACTGAAAATGCTATATTACTGCAGAAGTTGGACCATTATGGAGTAAGGGGAGTAGCTTACAATTGGTTCGCCTCTTACTTTAAGAACAGAAAGCACAAGGTAATTCTCCGCAATATTTAGAGTGGTAGTGATGTTCAGTCCCAATGGGGCACTGTTAAGTGGGCCATTCCCCAAGGGTCAGTGCGGGGGCCACTGCTGTTTCTTATTTATATAAATGATATGCCTTCTAGTATTACAGGTCATTCAAAAATATTTCTGTTTGCTGATGACACCAGCTTGGTAGTGAAGGGTCTTGCGTGTAACATTGAAACAGTATCAAATAATGTAGTTCATGAAATAAATTCGCGGCTTGTGGAAAATAATTTGATGCTAAATTGCAGTAAGACTCAGTTTTTACAGTTTCTAATTCACAATTCAACAAGAACCGATATTTTGATCAGACAAAATGGGCATATTATAAGCGAGACGGAACAGTTTAAGTTCCTAGGCGTTCGGATAGATAGTAAGCTGTTGTGGAAAGCCCATGTTCAGGATCTTGTTCAGAAACTAAATGCTGCTTTATTTACCATCAGAACATTATCTGAAATAAGTGACAGTTCAACACGAAAAGTAGTCTGCTTCGCATATTTTCATACGCTTATGTCATATGGTATTATTTTTTGGGGTAATTCTTCTGATTCAAAAAGGGTATTTTTGGCTCAAAAAGGGCTGTTCGAGCTATATGTGGTGTAAGTTCGAGAACCTCTTGTTGACCCCTATTCAATAGTCTGGGAATTCTGACATAGCCCTCACAGTGCATATTTTCTTTAATGTCGTTTGTTGTTAGCAATATTAGCTTATTCCCAAGAGTTAGCAGCTTTCACTCAGTTAATACTAGGCAGAAATCAAATCTGCATGTGGAATGCACTTCCTTGACTTTTGTGCAGAAAGGAGTGCAGTATTCTGTTGCATCCATTTTCAATAAGCTACCACAAGAACCCAAAAATCTTGGCAGTAGCCCAAACACTTTTAAGTCTGAACTGAAGAGTTTCCTCATGGCTCACTCCTATTCTGTCGAGGAGCTCCTGGAAGAGCTGAAAAATTAAGCAAATTCCAGTGTTACATTGTTGATTTTCTGTATTTAAAATTACGACTTGTCGTCTGAATATGTTTCTTATATTTCGTTTTATCTGTTTCTACTATCGTGTTATAATTTCATGTATTGACTCGTTCCATGACCATGGAGACTTCTTCTTAATTTGGTCCCACGGAACGAGACATATATAAATAAATAAACATGTTATGAGTTATGTCATCTATCTCATGTTGAGGCAAGAACGCCTATTCTTACTGCAGAGCTGCTCGCTACTCTTGGAGAGTGGTTAGTGGATGCTGATGTGATGCAATCTGTCTCGAGCGCATCTCAGACATGCTCTATGGGATTGAAATCGAGAGAGCAAACAAGTCACGCCATTTCCAAGAAAAATCAACGACCTACGCTCTATGAGGTCGAGCATTATCATCCATCAGTACTGAGTCTGGGCCCACAACACCGCGAAACAATCGCACATGAGGTCCCAAGATCTCGTCACGAAATCTGACAACAGTTAAACCTTGCTGATTCAAAAGTACAATTTCATGAAGAGGTGTTCCAGTGGTCAACATAATCCCTGCTCACATCATTAAGGTTCGTCCTCCATATCTGTCTCTTTCCACAATGTTTGGTTCGTGAAATCCTATTCCACGTTCCCTCCAGATGCGAATCCGTCGAGAATCACTCTCCAGAGTAAATTGGGACTCGTCTGTGACAAGAAAATTGGCCCACTGTTCGACCATCTAGGTAGCATGTTGACGATTCCACTCTAGACATTCTCCCCTGTGAAGGCACGTCAGAGGTACACACACAGCAGGTCTCTGACAATAAAGGCCACTCTTCCAAAGCCTTCAGTATACCGTTTGCCTCGATGCAACACGTCCAGTAGATGTTGCGTTGTCAGATGACAGTTTCTTTGGAGTACTATGGTGGTACCGTCGTGCCTACGGCCAAATAACGGTCCTCTCTTTTTGATGTCACACGTGGTCGGCCCTGCCCTGGTTTCAGGGTACAGCTTCGATCTCTATAAATCGTCGCCAAATCCGAGAAACAATAGAACGATTCACATTAAGACATCAGACCACATCAGTTTGTCCTGCTTCCATTCTTCCTATGGCCCTCCACCATAGAGAGTCTGGTAGACATCTCCTGTGTGCCATACTACACCGACTATGACTGTACACACCGATTGTGGATGTGGGACTACGCAGTAAACACTCCCCGTTTTGACAGGTGCCCTGACTTCATCGTTTGGGTGGTTTTCCATTGACCAGAATTCCATCCTCCGTGCAGAGTATGATCGTACGGACAACTGTTGATATCTTGTATGATTATATCGTGAATTAGGCACAGGATGGTGAAAGAGCAATTTCTGCTTTAATTTTGGACATCAGCAATATGTATCACAGTTGAGGATTCCGTGTGGTGTCTGGAGGAACAGACCCCACAATTCACATAACTAATTCGCCTCGTCGGATAATAAATCCACAACCTTCAGTGGGGATGCACATTTTTGAGACTTCCATAGGGAATCTAAATCTAGCAAACATGGAGGCACTTAAGTAGGCCGTAGAGCGCTCCGAGGTGTTACGAGCATTTCTGATGAGCACTGTGTCCGGATGGCGCAATGGTTAACGATACTCGGGTTTGAGATCCGGTTCAGCACACATTTGCACTGGTCGCCACTGATTCGGCACAACGTCAAAATACAGCTGACATCATTAGTTCCTTCACTTTCCTTTCTACCCTCTCTATCTTCAATTACATACTTTGTCATACGTTGACTTCTGTGCAAACCAAACTTGGATTATCAGTTTCACAGAGGAAATCCTAATGATGGGAGTCACAGAGTATGTCTTGCAATGAGTTAGCTCTACTGTGCGCAGCTGACAGTATAACTTCCTCCTAGGAATACCAGTATTGGAGCATTGGACACTTGGGAGGCCAAGTCGGGGAAGGTGAAGTCCCTGGCCGATGTCTGGCTGCTTAGGATGGCGTCTTCCAGATTACTGGTGTAAATCATGGTGTTCGCTCTGCGTCAGAACTGCTTGCAATGGCTCAAGGAACTGAACTGGCAGAGAGTGGCTGGGTGCCATTCAAAATACACGCCAGGTGTTGGTACATGATTTGCGGAGGTAAACAAGCATCTTCGTTTGTGATACTCTTGTGCAGGACGTGAACGCTACTGGTCTCAAGGCCGCCGCGTCTCGTGGCGCATCCAGCATCCCATGTTTCAGTGGTACCAGCTGGAGTTCCCCTTCAAAACAGACAGCGGGTTTTGACACAAGCCAGCTTGTTAACTGGGTATGTCGTGCCAGCCATACTATTTGCATCTGAGTGTGCCAAGGGAGTGTCTCCTGCAGAGCCAAAGTATGAGAAACTTGCAGACAAGGTCTGGGTAGCGGGTAGCTGACATTGCAGGCGAAAGCCTGCTGTACATCCTGCACCTCCCCCCACCCCTTCCCCACCGCAGGGAAAGACAGCACAGGAACTTTCATGTCAGACAGAGATTCTTGGTCCCTCCTCTGCGAGGGAAGAGACGCCGGTGCCGTTTCGCATACTGAGGTCCTGGAGTCAACGAGTTGTCCCAGTGGAAAAGGCACTTCAGTGTTGTAGTCGCTGTCTGTGGCTGTGGGTGCCTTTTGTAGCTGAGTCCCTGTCTCTCGAACCATAGACCCGTGGACCTCAAGGACCTTACGAACACTAACAAGGACGTCCCACTTGTGCCTGTAAAAACTGGGGCTCGCTTGGACGGGAACCATCTGGAAAAAAATTTTGAAAGAAAAAGAACATAAGGTCTTCGTTTTGAACAGGCTTATCGCCGTCGATGATGGATCCTTGCTACTGAGAAGACTATCTACTTATGTGTACATTTACAGGACAGACCAACCATCGATCCCCTTTATGTTATCCCTAGAAACAGCAGTTACCAACCCGAGGAAGACATGGCGAACTTGGGGGACGTCATGTGTCATCTAGTGGACGAATTTTGTCGTTTGGCCCAAATAGATGTAGACCCGTAACCAAACACGCCGATTCAGCAAATCAAATGACTGCTCCTTTTGATCTGCTGTTACGCCTTCTGTCATCTCTATTACTTTTCTAAAACTTTGCTCTTGCGTAGTATCTTCACTTGCGGCTTTTACATGGTAACCCTCCAGCTGGGATCCCAATCCGTCATTCTTTGGAACTTGATTTATTGATAATTGTGTTAGTTGACACTCCTCTAAAGTACTTGCCGCTTCGAAAGGAATTCGTAAGGTTCAAAAAATGGCTCTGAGCACTATGGGACTTAACATCTGAGGTCATCAGTCCCCTAGAACTTAGAACTACTCAAACCTAACTAACCTAAGGACATCACACACATCCATCCCCGAGGCAGGATTCTAACCTGCGACCATAGCAGTCGCGCGGTTCCGGATTGCAGCGCCTAGAACTCCGTGGCCACCGCGGTCGGCGCAATTCGTAAGGATTTCCCTTCTACTTGACAGGTAATCCACAATCGATTATAATTTTTTGCTTAATCAGCCAATCTATCCACAGTATCTACTCAGTACTCAGGTCATGCAAAATCAGGAAATCATTATTTTAAAACCTGTCGATATTTGATACTTCACTGATTTTCTCACTTTTTCCCGTGGCTCCTTTCACCTTTAACCTTGCATTGGCATCAATTCCACGCCTGCATGTTCTTTGATCAATTCAAAGAACGCATTGGATATAGAATTCAGTTGCACCCCAGTATGCAAAAGTACATGCAAGTCATGGCAATGAACTTCTATCGATATTTTGGTTTGTGTTCGATTGTCCTTCTGGCAATCCTCTTCAGTTTCCCACAGCAAATCCTTTCTATAGCCAGGTCCTGTCAAGACATCTAGTCTGTCTCTACTTCCTTTCGTTTATCTGGAGGTTTTTTCCTCCTCCTGTCCTCTACATCTTTAATTTATTTCTACCTTCTCTGTTCGTCTCCTTCCACTTCTTCGTCTTCGTCGCTTTCTCCTAAGAGAAGTTCTTCGTCTGGACCCAGTGGTCCTCTTCAGTTTCCTCATCCAACCCTATCGTATTTACATTCGCTTTACACAGTTTAATACTGATTCCAGTATCAGTTACTCCTACAGGAAAGATAAACTCGTCATCACTGCTGCTTTCGGCTTCACCAGTCTCTGTATGGAGCTCGTTTTTACTTTCGTTCTCACTACATGACTCTAGAAATTCCGCAGTCCACCTACATATCTCTTCGTTCACTTCATCTTCCTCTAACAAATTGCTGTCGGAATCGTAGATACAATCTTCCTCCTCCTGTATATCAGTAATTGGTTGTTGAACACCGTTGTTGACTCCAGAGAAACCACTATTAGTTTCTTGAGCGTTTAGGTCATCGGTTCGACACTCAACCGGACCATTCTCACTTTCGCAATCACTAGCTGCGTAGTGAATTTCCACTTCGACTGACAATTGTTCGGTATAGGAATGTGTTTCTAGTACTTCTAATCATGGATCATTATGTGTTTCGCCTTCTTTGTGACATTCTGCCTTAATCGTTGTTCATATTCGGAGAATGGGATTATCTCGTCAGAATCTATTTGTGCAATACTTTTTCCCTTCCTTCCTTCTTTGTGAGAACAGAACCTCTTCCAAGTCATTTCCTCTCGTATTTTGCTTGACTTTCCATTTTTCAACCCATCATAGACTTGACAAAGTTCCCCAAATACGCAACCTTATCTGAACTGTCCGCTGCTTGGCCATGATTGTTACACTTAGCAACAACATGACCTTCCTTCGGTAATTTCAGAACACCTTCTCTTTGATCCACCTTCCTTACTTCTCTTCCTCTTACTTTACCCATTTCCTTTACCTGCTTGTTTGTCAATAGTCTGATTTGCCACACCTTGTGTCTGTACACCGACAGTCACCTTTACTCTGTTGGAATACGTATTTCCAACAGAACCACCCTCGAGCTGTTAACATCTGTCCCCATACCGATACTGCGGTCGCTGTACTCTTTTGTTGGGCCGATGTCGCTTCTCCGCGCCCGACAGACCCGACGTCTGAGCGGAATTTAGTTTTCCTCATCTCTACACCCATTATTATTGAAGTTACCTCTACCACGACCTCTTATGACATTTATTTGGTGCCCATTTCGGCATCCTCTTTTCGATGTATTTTTTGGTTTCTGGAATGTCAATTATTGCGTGTTTCGCGCCAGTTATCTGCCTCTTCCACTTTTTCCAAGAAATAGTCAAATTTCTTATGATTACTACCTACATAACGTTTCGAATCGTCGTGTAGTTTCTTGCACAACTCCCATACGATTTCAGACTCCAACCTCCTACCTTTCAGATATTCTGATCGTTTAAGTCAATTTTCACAGTATTCTTTCATGGTGCTTCGTCCATGATTGTCTGGCATTTTTGCGAAGACAAATTCTTTCCACAACTTGTCCTGCTTTTGTATGGACCAAAACTCCTCTAAAAACTAAACTGTGAGAACGTCATATTTGACGTATCCAGGTTAAAACCCCACATCTTTGGGGTGCTCATCATAGCATCAATCGTTAACTTTATTTTCTCTCTGTCCGAAGTTCTTTATGGAATCGCGGGGATGCCAACCTCCCTGTTTCGCCAGAGGATTGAACTTATTCTCTTTGCTCAGTAATTCAGCTTTCTGTACGAACAAAGGAGTACTGCTAGCTTTTCTTTGCAGTTCCACTCATAACAAATCTGCTTTGCTCTGCAAATCAATACGTAATGCATGAGCTACATTACGTATTTGCCATACATCAACTACGTTGCATTGCACTTGTGTAAAACGTGAACTTATGTAAACGTTAACTTGTGTAAAACGTGAACTTATTCTCTTTGCTCAGTAATTCAGCTTTCTGTACGAACAAAGGAGTACTGCTAGCTTTTCTTTGCAGTTCCACTCATAACAAATCTGCTTTGCTCTGCAAATCAATACGTAATGCATGAGCTACATTACGTATTTGCCATACATCAACTAGGTTGCATTGCACTTGTGTAAAACGTGAACTTATGTAAACGTTAACTTGTGTAAAACGTGAACTTATTCTCTTTGCTCAGTAATTCAGCTTTCTGTACGAAAAAAGGAGTACTACTAGCTTTCCTTTGCAGTTCCACGCATAACAAATCTGCTTTGCTCTGCAAATCAGTACGTAATGCAAGGGCTTCATTATGTATTTGTCATACATCAACTACGTTGCTTCGCACTTGTGTAATACGGCTTCGTACCTTCGTGAAACTGACATCTAGTGCTACGAAATTAGCTTCTGCTCCGTCAGCAATCTCGGTTTTCGTTAATGGTGCAATTTCCTGTAATTCGACCTCCAATATCGGTTCTAGACTCTCTTCTATGCGTAATGATTCAGTATCAAGCCGTTCGTTGATATCCATTACCTCGTTTTCCACTTTTGTCAGTCCGCCTTTCACTGACGAAATCGAAGGACTGAGTTCAATAATTTTTTGGCTTTTTTCCAAATTCACTTCTATTTTTCCCGTTAGATTAACATCCAACGTCGAAATTTTTGTGTCAATTTTATTTGTTAACCTAGTTTCCAACTCCTTGTTTTGAGTAGTAAACTGATTACTTATTCTAGTCTCTTATTCTTTGTTTTGAGTAGTCTTTTTATTTGTAATTGTCTTAATTTGGGTATCCAAGTTCCGGCTCCCTTTCACAATATCCGATTGGATTTGAGTGGTAATATTGGACTGTATCACCCCCATATTAGAATTTACTGTCAACATGTTTTGCAACATTTCCATTAAGTCAGCTATGGATGGTTGAACATTTTTCATTATTGGTTGTTTCGTCTCAACATATTGCTGTTCAAAAAGCGAATGGTCCCGTCATTTCCATTCCGCTGTCGCTAGCCGCCAGTAATGACAACTTAGCCAGCCAAGTCACTGCTCCCTGGAGCACCCGCTACCCCAGCCAGCGGTGCCTCACAGCCGAAGCTGTTTTGATCCATCTTTATTTTCACTGTTCCCTGATTGCCATTAGAACCCAACATATTTGTCAAATGCTTTTCTTGTCTTACAACAACTGTAACGCAATCGAACAGGCGCTGTCTCACTGTGAAAATCGGTCTTTGCTGTGCTACCTTGCAATTCGTTGTCATGGATTTCCCTAATCGAATTCTCGCAAGTCCTGTTACGGTCGCGACGTGCAACCGAACCCGCTGATTCCACGTGCGACTGATTCGTAATAGTAATTCTCCCGTTTAAAAGAGCAACGCTGATTGGCGGAATATTTCTAACGCAAAGAATCAGAGGAGTGAGGGAAGGTAGCGAATGATATATCCTTGCAACTCTTCCAGAAAGAGGGGCCATTCCGTTGTTGCTCTTGGAGCGGGAACATGTAACGAGAGCGAGTGCGCTCGTACATGCACGTCAAGAGTGAGGAACAAAGTCTCTCCTCAGTACTTCACTGGGAGAGCACCTCTGTCCTTAGAGAGTCGGAGTGACACTCTATATTGAGTCGCTCGCGATTAATTGTTGTACACTGTGTTGGCCGCCACACTTATTGTGGAGTGTGAACACGGACAGAGTACTAGTTAAACGTCTGCGAGCGAGTATTGAGTGGCATGGCGGTGGACTGGTTATCTGACCGGTGTACCACGCCAATAGTTAGACTTGGGGCGGATAGGAGTCCTTGAATTCAGCAAGGCGTAGGGAGAGTTTGATTGGCAAAGGTCAATTCAGATAGAAAGAGATAGTTGTGTTATTTGTCAGCAGCGGGCGACGCAGGCAGCAGTCGTCGCAGCTCACGGTATTGTGCGCTACAGCGTATGCGAGCCCCATCTGTCCTCCCTAACAGTACACTCCGCTACATTCCTCACGCGACAGCCTTGACTGTACCTAGAAAAGTTATTCAAGTCGTGTAGACGCGGCTCTCAGCCATTCTGTCGAGTAAATAATATTCTTAAGGAAAAGGGAGAAAAGAACCTTTCCTTACTTCGTAAAATAGTAAGATTCCTATCCATAAGAGGCAATCTACTGTTTCGAAAAGAATCCGGAAATTTATTAATGTTTTATAAGAAAAAGTTTCACTTGATTTCTCGGATTTTTTTGTAATAAATAATATTTTTCGTTCGTTTAATGTTTTTCTTACACTAACTAGCAATACTTCCGTACCCAAACATCCCACTAGTTACGTAAGAATGTACAGAATATTTTTGTGTGTTTTCCTTACAGCGGCGACTCCAGAAGATACTTCTTGCTGTATGTTCTTCAAGCGGTTCTTCTTGGTACTTTAGGAGCGTCTGTCTGACTTCTGTAGTAGTGTGAGGTGAACATTGTTTCTTGCAGGAGCCCAGAAACTTGTTGGATCAATCCACTGCGCAACTTGACAAAATAAAACCACACACTCACAGAGTGTACGAACCACGCGGAATCGTACTGTTTTCCGCAGCGAAGTTGAGGAAGAAAATTGTTTCTAAGTACGTATGCTTCTCAAATGGTTCAAATGGCTCTGAGCACTATGGGACTCAACATCTTAGGTCATAAGTCCCCTAGAACTTAGAACTACTTAAACCTAACTAACCTAAGGACATCACACACACCCATGCCCGAGGCAGGATTCGAACCTGCGACCGTAGCAGTCCCGCGGTTCCGGACTGCAGCGCCAGAACCGCACGGCCACCGCGGCCGGCGTATGCATCTCCCTATAGCCTTAAAACAACAGAGTTTGTTTAAATAAATGAATTTGCAGTATCAAGAATGACGCTCGTATTCTTCTGAGAGATGAAAGTTACGGCTGACGCGGTGCCAACGTAAGCGAAATTTACTTTGGGGTGGAAGCGGCCAGCGTACGGCCGTAGCGACACGGGAATGACATAAAGAAAAAAAAATGAGGTTAACTCCCTGGCCTCGCTACTGTTCGCTTCTCTAGCACAAAATACTGTCGCTGACGTACTCACTAGAGTATGGATTTTACACTGTCCGTCACTATTAATGTTGTTATTGAAATTAAACCACAACAAATAACTAACTCTCGACCGGTGTTACGTAACGGAATTTTAAGCGCAAAGCTATCTTTTTCTTTGGGCTTCTTTCCAAAGCGCAAAGTGGATGAAGCTGCTCTATTTTCAACCACACAAATTTCACACTCAGTAAGCCCTACCTGGCCTCACATCCACCCACACCGCCATAGCACACCACATTAGACACGAAACCTTACCTTGGATGAGACCCACTGAAAGAAAAACTACTTCTAAATATTCTGATTTGATCCATACTGGATGAGAGGTCGTGGTTGTGAATGTCAATGTTTAAAAATATATCGGCTCAACAACTTGTTTATAGTGTAAAACACTAAGATTGACGCGTTTCGGAAGTCAAGCTTCCATCGTCAGAATAATAAAAAGTAAAAGAACCTGTTAAAACTCGGTAAAATGGTACATGCACCAGGCACAATAAAATTGATAATAAAATTAAAACATCGTGGCTACTTCCCTGGTTGCAGCCGTGTCTTCCAAGGTGCATCTCCACATAGTCGTCAAAATATAAAAAACTCTAAAGTGGTGTCGCCTATGGTATTCAACATCTAACCACATGGCTCTCTCCTCTATCGTCGTAAACCGCCCGTGCGTCTTCGTTGATACCACACACCACGTAGCCAAACAGGACACTGAAACGCGAGTGAGCTCACGCGCAAGTAAACAAGGAAGTCACAGAGATGTCTACACAACCAGATAACGTATACACGTTCCAAGGACCTCATGAAATGATGGTATCCTGCCAATTGCTAAAAATGTAGCTACTAAAAGAAACCAGTGAAATGTTTGAAAAAGTTATTTGCATCACCAGTTAGCCGTTCATACAATGTGTTCTGATTATCCACGCTATGTATCGTAATTTCCAGCTGTTCTAGTAGATCCAGCTTTTTGCCTTTGTCCTGTCTATGTAAAATAACGAGATCCTGATCTATTCCCAACATGGGGTGTCCCGTTTCCTAAATATGCGTGTCTATAGCTGACTTTTCGAAATTATTAAGCCGGAAAGCATCGCTACGTTATTGTAACGTACTTTAAAGGACCTACCAGTTTGGCCTACATAGCTTGCCTTGCACGTGTTACACTGAATTTTATTGACCCCCCGCTCTCTCATATTTATCGCTTTCCTGCTGTAAATTATTTCTTAGTTTCTGGAGTACCAGTTCAAAACAGGCAGGTGCCATTTGGACACAACCCAACTTGTTAATGGTGGGTACGCCTTGCATGCCGTATTGTTAACGTCTGGTTCTCCAAGGTAGTATACTTCTGCAGTGCCGGAGTAAGAGCAGCTTGGAGACCAGTTGCGTGTAGCGGGTAGCCGAGGTCGCAGGCGAAAGCGTAATGTACAATAGTCACGAGCCACGTCTTTATGACACCATCCACAACCGTATCAGTGCATGCATCCAGTCCAGAGTGGTTGCAACTTTACATTGGTAAGTGGGATCGTACTGCCAAGTTCTATGTAAATTTGACTCGATTTTGTAATCACTGAAATAACATCACAAGCCACCTCATCTCATTGTTTTTCATTTTCTCCTTCCCTTCTGGCTATTTCACTTTTTTTATGTGGTAGTGTACACCAAGTAGCACTCTAGTGTGAATTATTGGTATATGGTTGTGTAATATACACACTGCCCCAGTCAGCCACGTGCAGATGTCATTTTTTTTCTCCTGGGAATGGGTTTCAGTCGGATTCTTTTCTAATATTCCAGATTCAGTAGTCTGTTTACTATAGCAGTTTCTTTCTGGGTTCGTTTTCAAATTCACATAAAATTCTTGCATACAAAAAGATGTCCTACTGTTACTAGGAATTAGCATTGGTTGCAGAATGACCTTCGTTTCATCTTAGTTCAGTATAATCTCTCCGCAGTAATAGTTATTTTATTGATCGTATCATACTATGTTATGCTTACAAAAGTACGCAGAAAATTTTTGCATGCAAACTTACAAAAAAAAAGGTTCTACAACCCACAAAAAATGGTTCAAATGGCTCTGAGCACTATGGGACTTAACATCTGAGGTCATGAGTCCCCTAGAACTTAGAACTACTTAAACCTAACTCAGGACATCACACACATCCTTGCCCGAGGCAGGATTCGAACCTGCGACCGTAGCAGTCGCGCGGTTCCGGACTGAAGCGCCTAGAACCGCTTGGCCACCACGGCCGGCTACAAGCCACACTATCGATTGTCGTTTTGTGGTGTTATTACCATCTCCCATCACGATCCTCTACAGCAGAATTCTGTAGAGTTCTTGGAAAGAAATTTCGTAACCTAATGATCATTTGTTGCACCTTACTTCCTTATTGTGCCTCTCACTAAAACCATTAGCGGAAAGTTGTCGAATTGCCGAGATATCTTACACGCTGATTTTCACGAATTTGTTCGTCAGTTTTCTGTTACAGTTCGTTTCTGATAACAGAACGATGACGACTTCATACGTCTCGAACAGTCGTGTTTCCAGCTTTAAATAAATAGTCGGACGTAAAACCGCCTCATTCATCACATTGTGTCCATATACAACTCGAGTTAGTGTCACCGGCAATAAGAACTTTTGCTGCTGAAAATCGTGTAACGGAACGGAACGTTTGGTGGCATTCCAATTGCAACGCCCATTTTGAACGCTTACTGCAGGCGAACGAGAAACAATGTGGCTTTCTCGTTGTCGCAGCTCTAAGCATACAGAGTTACTGCGAGAATCTATGAAGCGACCTATCCTCACCCCATCCCACACTCTCCATCCTACTAACCACTATTTCCCATGCAAAATGAAAACGGAGAGTGCGTTCCAGATATAATGTGGGCGTACCCTCGGCACTTATCATCATTGTGGTTCCTCACCTCCCGCCACGTGTTGCAGACCGTCTCCCATCACAGAAATGAGCTTTGGCAGAAAGAAGGGAGTCTGGTGGAACAGTCTGAATGGAAAGGCCCGGCTGATTTCCTTGGGGGCAGACGGCGAGCTCTCTAAAGAAATCGCTCGTAATCTCTGGCCTCTTGTCTGCGCAGGCCGCTCCGCAAGAGCAATTATCTTAATACAGCTGACTTAAGACATTTCCTTAATTGCCTGTTCGTAATCCAATCACCTAGTAGAAATTTGGTGACTTCAGCATCTGCGTTCGCATTTTCGGCTCTTACGAAAACAATACCGGGATACGTAATTAGAACGTGTTCCAGTTTCCTGCCCTAAAATGCACTCATCGCCTAAAATTTCAGGATTTCAACTTTAATGGAGCAGAGCAAGGCGTACCGAAAAAGGCTGCCGCTAAACTTTCAGAACACATTCATTAATCATAAAAGAAGAAACAGTATGAAGATAGGCCCAGAAAAACCTTATTTCCACAGTAGAACTCGTTGTGTACAACTCTTCGTAATGATTTAACCACGGAAAATAAATGAGAACATGAAGTACCAGCATATTAGGCGAAAATATGTATTATATGAAGTGATCAAAATACTTTCTGTCAGCACTGGTACATGCGTCAACACCGTCACATTGTTGAGATATCTCTAGAGAAATGCACGTGATTTCGCTATATTCCACAATTCAGCATGAAGGCTCTGTATCTTATAACACACACTTAACAAAGATGTCCATTTCAGAACTTCATATAAAAAAATAGCTTCTAGTGTTATGCTAGTATATTCTATTTATTAGTCTTTCCCACGATAGTTCTATCACGAATAGTTTCAGAAAATCACTTCCAACATCGGAATAAAGTCTCCAGGTAAATGTCCATCTACAACATATTTTGATTCTTGTTTGAAAGATTTAACCATACCTGTTTGTTACTTCTGTACTGAACACTAAAAACATTAAAACAATTTTATTGCAGCATATAAGTCGCAATTTCTTGCAATTACTTGAAAAATGAAAAATATAGGAAGGGAACAATTTTTAACTTGATAGCGATGTTAAACTGCAAGACGGTTCCAGAGGCAGATGTGGTCTCTGACATTTGTTGGTTATGGACTTCAAAGTGGGACTACGTGAGCAGCAGCAAGGTAGAAAAATTATCCAGATGAAACTTCCGTAAATTAAAAGTACCAGTAGTTGCTGAGAGTTTCAAAGGTAGCATTAGGTAACGTATAACTGAAGCAAGCGAAAAATATATTATAGAAGACGAGTGGATAGCTTTAAGAGATAAAATAGGGAAGGCAGCAGAATATCACATTCGTACAGAGACAAGTTCTAATAGAAATCCCTGAATAACGCAAGGCATATTGAATGCAACTGGATACAGTGGGAAACATAAAAATGCAGTAAACGAAGGAGCTGAAGGGACTACCGATATCTAAAAAATGAAACTGACAGAAAGTGCAAAATGACACGGCAAGGAAGGCTAGAAGATACATACAAGGCTGTGAAGGCACGGATAACCAGGAAAACTGAAGAAACCTTTGGAGAAAAGACAAGAAATTATAAAATATCAAGAGTTCAGAGGGGAATTCGGTGATAAGAAAAAAAGCGAAAGCCGACGAAGAAATAAGTAGGAGGACTGTACAAGAGAACTGAAACTGATGGCATATTTTAGAAAGGGAAGAGGAAGTATGACAAAGCATGGAAAAACCTAAGTAAAAACAAGGCCGCTATAGCAGACGATATTCCCTCAGATTTATTGAGATCCTTGAGACAGCCTTGGTTGGTTGGTTGGGTTTGGGGAAGGAGACCAGACAGCGAGGTCATCGGTCTCATCGGATTAGGGAAGGATGGGGAAGGAAGTCGGCCGTGCCCTTTGAAAGGAACCATCCCGGCATTTGCCTGGAGCGATTTAGGAAAATCACGGAAAACCTAAATCAGGATGGCCGGACGCGGGATTGAACCGTCGTCCTCCCGAATGCGAGTCCAGTGTCTAACCACTGCGCCACCTCGCTCGGTGAGACAGCCTTCTTTGACAGAACTTCTACATGGTGTGTCAGATATATGAGACAGGCGAAACACCCTCTGACATCAAAAATAATAAATAATTCCTAAGAATGCAGGTGTTCACGGATGTGAATAATGTCAAGCCGTGTTTAATAAATCATTATTGCAAAATATCGATGCATATTATTTGCAGAAGAATGGAAAAAAATGGATCCGACCTCGGGCACGTTCACTTTGGGTTACGATGAAATATAGGAACACGCAAGTGAATATTGACCCTACGATTTAAATTAGCAGATAGGTTGAAGAAATGCTAACCTAAGTTGATAATTTTCGTCGATTTACAGAAGGGTTTTGACCCTCTTATTCGAAAACTCAAAACTGATCACCTGAAATGAATCCGGAAGCTAACAGCTATTCGGTCTTCGTCATTTACAGGACGCACACGCTAAACAATTATTGGGTAATTTGCGCGGACCTTGCTAGCTAGATGTCCATTTTCACTCCTCCCCCCCGCCCCCCGCCACCAAGAATTCCTACCCGAGAGTCTCCTCACCCTCTCCACGTCACACTCAGACAATTCACGTGTTACGCCTTTAAATCTTCTTCATTATCGTATCTGATACCACTTCACATATTCCTAAAATCTTTTTCAGAAGTCAGCTTTTCGTAAGAAATTATTATCAGATTTATTCCTATTTTAGCAGTGGGAAAAATAGGATTTATTTACCAAACTATTTTTCCTTCCGCCCACAGTCAAATCGGAGGGACTAATCCTCTCATATGGTTTACTGCGTCCTTTAAACTTCCGTAGACTGGAAGGCCATCTGGTCAGAACATTCTAGTAAATCTCGAAGCTCTTGAAGCCCACCTCTAGGCTATCTTCTGGTCGTGCTCTGACTGCTAGTGCGTCCTTCTTCCAAGTGTGCATCACTTACATCGTACTCTGCATTCTGTCGCGCATATTGAGATGAATACAAACCAGCCTTCCTGCGCAACTCCTTGCATTATATTGTCTCTTACATTGACATTACATCAATTTCCACCCTAATTTTGTCGTTACACTTGAAGTAGTTACATCAGACAATTCCAAACCTTTTGACCTTGAGTCGAGAACGGTACAATAGTATCTTCCTTCACTAAAGCGTTAATAGGATGAAAATCTTTGGGTTGTTAAGCTTCAGGTAGAATACTGAACGCCAAGAAGAGCTACTAGAATTGCGATTAATTCAGCTATCAGAATAATGCTGTCCATTAACATTGCTACACCAAGAAGAAATGCACATGATAAACGGGTATTCATTGGACAAATATATTATACTGGGACTGACATGTAATTATATTTTCACGCATTTTGGGCGCATAGATCCTGAGAAATCAGTACCCAGAACAACTACCTCTGGCCGTAATAACGGCCTTGATACGCCTGGGCATTGAGTCAAACAGAGCTAGAATGGCGTGTACAGGTACAGCCGCCCATGCAGCTTCAACACGATACCACAGTTCATCAAGAGTAGTGACTGGCGTATTGTGACGAGCCAGTTGCTCGGCCACCATTGACCAGACGTTTTCAATTGGTTAGAGATCTGGAGAATGTGCTGGCCAGGGCAGCAGTCGAACATTTTCTGTATCCAGAAAGGCCCGAACAGGACCTGCAACATGCGGTCGTGCATTATCCTGCTTACAATACACGTTCACCGCGATGTCACCAAACACGGATGCGACCACCTTGATGCTGTAAACAGAACTTGGATCCATCCGGAAAATGACGTTTGCCATTCGAGCACCCAGGTTCGTCGTTGAGTACACCATCGCAGGCGCTCGTGTCTGTGATGCAGCGTCAAAGGTAACCGCAGCCATGGTCCCCGAGCTGATAGTCCATGATGCTGCAAACGTCGTCGAACTGTTCGTCCACGTGGTTGTTGTCTTCGAGTCCCGTTGGTGCCGTACGTGGTCGTTCATTCCAACCTCTTCCACATGTATTGAGGTTAGCACAACCGTTTTCTTCATTACGAGCCCGAACAGCCCAAGGTCCGACATTACTGTTGCCCATACAATAATCAACACAGTACCAGCTTTCATTATTTTGAGGATTTCAGTTGGAGGCACGTTTTCTGCGGTTAGAAATTTGGTTACAGAACACCACGCACCAACATAGTTACGTTACACACAGCAATTTTACACGCTGCAGGTCGGAGCCCTCTAGCGGCAGATGGGTGCAACTTGCAGCGGCGAAACAGAAAAGTAATATACATCACATGTAATATTTCCACAGAATAAGAAAACTCTGAGGCATTAGTTTTCAGCACGTTCTACTATCTACTCTATATTGGTTGCACTAGATGAAACAAACATAAGTTCTCGTACTATTACGAAAATGGATTCGCATACTGCATATACGTCTGACATCAGTTGTACATTTTATTAGTGACACATGAAACCTTGTGCTTGACCAGGACTCGAACCCGGATTTCCCGCTTGTCAAAGAGCGGACGCCTTAGCCACTTCGGCTATCCGTGCAAGCCTCCCGGACCGAACAAATGGTTCAAATGGCTCTAAGCACTATGGGACTTAACATCTGGGGTCATCAGTCCCCTATAACTTAGAACTACATAAACATAACTAACCTAAGGACATAACACACATCCATGCCAGAGGCAGGATTCGAACCTGCGACCGTAGCAGCAGCGCGGTTCCGGTCTGAAGCGCTATAACCGCTCGGCCACAGCGGCCAGCCCGGACCAAACCAAATTTCTGTATGTGACGTTTTCCATATCCACTATGCTCGCATTTACGATTTCCTCACAGAGAGCGATAAATTTTTATTATCTTGACTTCAGCCTGTTGAGACGTTCACGAGGTCTATTCAAAAAAATTCCGGAACATTGGTAATTTTGCGCCAATGGTGTGTTAGAGCGGAATGTGGTTGGCGTCCTTACACACGCCTGTGTTTGATGTGTAACTGGCAGAAGTTTCATTGTTGTAGTTCACTTAGATATTGTTCAGTGTTGTATTGAGCAGAATATTGTGTCGCACAGTTTGTGAATTTCGAGATCGCAGAGTTAGAGGAGCAACGCGTCTACATTAAATTTTGCATGAAACTCAATAAAATCTTTACAGAGACACAAGAAACCTGGTTGGTACGTACTCATGGAGCGCACAGTATAAGGTTACGGTTGTGGATGGGGCCATACAGAGTTACTGTGAGTTCCACAATCAAACACACAACTTTTTGTTTCTAAGAACCACTTACACTTTGTTTCCAACTTCCGCCCGAGTTTACGTACCAAGAGTGAAACACAGTGGGGTTTCGGTGTTGATTTGGGCAGTCATACCGTGATATTTCACGGGCATCATGGTTAGTATGCTTGGTCGGACTATGACTTACCAAGAACATGCCATGGTAAACTGTTTGTACCACCATGGTGATGTGTACCGAGACGACAGGGTACCGTGGCATCTCCCCTGGGCACCACTGTCACCAGATCTCTGTATTACGGAGCCTCTGTGGTCTACTTTGGTGAGAAGCATGCGTTATCGCTATCCATCTCCATGATCGTTACCTGAAATTGCTACTTTTTTTGCGACAGGAATGGTATAGCACTTCCTTGAGACGGTACAGGACCTTTATTTATTCATTGCGATATGACCGTAAAGCTTTTCTGAATGCTAACGGTTTTTTATACCGTAATAGGCGTGCTAATATGTTTAGTTTGAGATTTTTCCGTAATGTTGTCCATCCCCTGTAGGTCTAAAGATGCTATGGTTTATGAGACAAGCAAAGAATGCACCGTCGTCTACGGAAAAAATGAAAACAGTTACGTTCCGCATCACAAAATTTTGGTCACATGTTATTGTTTATGAATCTCCAGCATGCTGAAGATGAAACAGGACCCCAACTTTTTTTAATAAAATAAACAACTGGAGTTGAGCTCCTCAGTTGTTGGTGGTAACTTGTCACGAACATTGTCTCCCTTCTCAAACCATCCATCTTCATAAGTACTTGAAAAGTTTGGAGCAGCCACAGGAGATAATCCAAATGGCAATGCGGATGGTTAAACAGACAATAGGCAAGTTACAGTGAACAGTGGGCCTACGAAAAGAATATTTTGCAGTCGATGATGTTGTGGTCCT